>NC_143549.1:26110000-26417500 GCF_054136105.1 Typopeltis vanoorti
TAATATCACTATATAGTTAAAATGTTATAGTTAATTTTTTTTTTTTTTGTTGTTGTTGTTAAGAGTTTGCACGTAAAATAAAATAAATAAATAAAATAAAAATGCTTGTCGTACAACTGTTAGCATTGTAAATAGAGCAATACCCACTTCCTTATATGCTGATCACGTGAACAAAACTGTTATCAACGCGACGCGGAAAATGAATATTTGGAAGAAGTTCCGCACGATGCGTTGTATAACGTATAATCTGAATATGGTCGGTATGCATCACGTGTTTTTTGCGTGTGTGTGAATATATAGCCGAGATGACTCTGCACCATTAACAGAATACCTACTTAGTCGTCAACCTTAAGTGTATCTCCATGTAAATTTTTATTTACTTCCGCGATAAGCGAAGTGTAGGGCGTGAGTGGCTGTCTATTGATTACATAATCAGTGTTTTGCGACACTTTACTTTATGTGGGTTGTGTACGCGTCCTTGTTGCAACTTTTTATTATTCATTTCTTGTCAATGATAAGGCTCCGTCACTGAAATGACACTTTAAAAACGGTGTAATTAATTTCCGCCTTAATTCATGCGAAAGCAGAACAATGGCTGAAGAAGCTATACGCAAGTAGCACTTTTTTGTTGTTAATTTAAGGCGATTTTGAACAGAAGCTGAGATGGCACGTTCTGTCTGTCATTTGAAGATGAAATATGGGACAAGATTTTATTGCGTGCAGTATTTCATCATTCCATCTGCTGGATAGATTTGGATGAAATTTAGTAGAAAAATCCTTAATAAAATATAGTCTGAAAAAAAGAGTATGTGCAGTGATCCAATGATAGAGGGCATCTCTGTATGCTACCTACCGATGAGACGACAAACTGTTATATACCTTATATCTACATAATTTATGCCTTATGACCGAGAAAGTATATGTGTTATTTTAATTGTAGGTCCGTTAGGCTTTTTTTAATTTTTTTATTTTATTGGCGTAGTGGGATGTTATTGGTCTTATACTTTATTTTGTACGATTTCTCTCTTGTCCATATAAATGTATTTAACTGGAAATAGATGATCAAGGCTGGTATAGTGTCAGCCTTACTTACTATTATCTATTTCCACATTTTCATTCTATTTATTTCCACCTTTATTTATTATCTATTTCCACATTTTCATTCTATTTATTTCCACCTTTATTTATTATCTATTTCCACATCGGAATATAAATAAAAACTTTTTTCCCCACTTATCATATGACCGGGTTCCTAGGGATAAGCTTTGGCAAGTAGTACAGGAGTATGGAGTGGATGGCCAACTATTAGCTGCCATCAAGTCCCTGTATGAATGCCCAGAGTTTTGTGTCAGGGTAAACAGCACAAAGTCTGAACCTTTCACAGTCTCCGTTGGCCTCCGCCAAGGGTGTGTTCTGTCACCCCTCCTTTTCATAATATTTATGGACTGGATTGATAGGTACAGCCGAGATAGTGAGTGTGTCACAATTGGAAGATGTAGCATTGGACGTCTGCTTTTTGCAGATGACCCAGTTCTGCTTAGCTGTTCCACAGATGACCTCCAGCGGACCCTGGATAGGTTTGTAGCTGCTTGTGCAAACGCCGGAATGAAGATCAGTGTGGCCCAAAATGAAACATTTGTGTTCTCAAGACAACCATCCCAGTGCAATCCACATATAAGTGGAGTCCCAATGAGGCAGGTGGAGAAGTTTAAATACCTTGGGTCCATATTCACGAATGATGGAAAATGGGACGTAGAGCTAGATACTCGAATTGACTTAGCAAGCTCAATATTGCGGGAGCTTGGCCGTTCGGTAGTATTGAAGCGGGAGTTAAGCCAGAAAGTAAAGCTGGCTGTCTTCAATACAGTCTATGTCCCCATCCTCACCTATGGTCATGAGAGTTGGGTAATGACCGAAAGAATGCGGACACGAATTCAAGCGGCTGAAATGAGGTTCCTTCGAGGGGTTGCAGGGCTGACAAGACCCAACAGTGTCAGAAGCTCTGCATTTCGGGAACCCTCAATAATCAACCGCTGTTTCTTCGTGTTGAGAGAGATCACAGTTACGTTGGTACGGGTACCTGGTCAGAATGCCACAAGAGAGGCTCCCTCAGCAGGCCCTCTTTGCCAAGCCAGAGAGTGGGAGGCCACGTGGAAGGCCAAGGATTCGCTGGATAGATTATATCCAAAACCTTGGGTGGACACGTTTGGGAATCTCACCAGAACACCTGAGCTTGGTGGCAGAGGATCATGACCATTGGAAGTTCCTCTTGGAGCTGTTGCTCCTAACCCAATTAGGAAAGGTGGGCTTGAAGATATATGCTATGTATGTATCATTAATATCACTATTTAGTTAAAATGTTTTTTTTTTTTTTTTTTTTTTTTTTAAATTTGAACATCTCTATGAGCACGACACGATATTCACATTGGAAGATTAATTTGCCAGTTTTCACTAATAACTGGTCATAAATAGCTGCAAAGCATTACTTGTTCTATAAGTTAACCAAGTGCTAAATACAGTGGTCGTTCTGGTTTTTTTTTTTTTTTTTTCTTACCTATTTTACCAACCTCTCCTTTATGAGGTCCATAAAATAACTTTCCCTCTTTGGAGGCATCTGTAGCTAAAACCAATAAACGGAATGAGACCAAATTTTATATTGAGACTTTTGAAGGCATGGGGGATGATTTCCGTGAAAAAAAGATTTAGTACCAAAAGTCGCCGATAGGGAAAATTTTGACGCTGGCGAATCTAAAAACAAGCGGATAATTACATTTAAAGGCAGATAAAATGGAATAATAACATTTCAACGGTGTAAGCAACAGCGCGTCACTCATTCCAGCTGGATATGTGGCGCGTTACAATGATAATAATAATAATAATAATAATTAAACTAAAACAACAACTTGTGAGAGACACAGAAATTAATGTAATGATTGAACTCGCAGGAAATAATGTTTTTTTCATCAGAATCAGGGTCCCCTGGACCACATACACGATTTTCAACGTGCTGACCTTTCTTGTGAACAACAAATTGCATCCGGTGTGCGACATGCTCTACAGCTGAGCGTAAGGAGTCAGATTGGATATTCATAACAGCCCGTTTTATGTTCTCTTTCAATACATGCAAGTTGGGAACGCCACCAACATACACAACGGATTTCAAATACCCCACAGCCAAAAGTCACATGGAGTGATGTCCGGGGATCGAGGCGGCCATGCCGTCGGAAAGAACTGAGTGATAACCCTCTCATTACTGAAATGCTGGCGTAAAAAGCGCTGTACTGAACGTTCAATGTGTGGCCGTGCTCCATCCCGCATAAAAATTATGGAGTCCAAGCTTGTTTTTGCTGCAATGCAGGAATGACAAAATTTTCCAGCATTCGTCGATAAATCTGTCCCTTTGCATAACCCTTTTTACCTGCGTTTACTGCAAATATTTGACAGCTTTCGGCTCCGCCAGCGCCAAAATCTCCCCTATCGGCGACTTTCTGAATAAATATACTAAATTATCTGATACGATATATATATCAGATAATTCAGTATATTTATTCAAACGACTTAATTACACTTTTTTTCGCAGAAATCATGTCCCCATGCCTTCAAAAGCCTCAATATAAAATTTGGTCTCATTCCGTTCATTGGTTTTAGCTACAGATGCCTCCAAAGAGGGAAAGTTATTTTATGGCCACCCTGTACTTCCTAATGGTTTAAAACGTTCCTTTATTTCTTCTGAACTTTAATTTTCATACGAACACAAATATGTCGCGCTATTCAATCCCTCACTTTGAAATTCACATACCCTGATGTCAGAGAATTTCTTCAGGAACTTAAATCCATTCAAAAAGTTTATCTTCAGTGCTGAAAGTTATGTCTACTCTTTCTTTTGTGACATATTCAGGCAATTGCTCAAATCAACCATCCTATAAAAAAAAATAAGTTTTTTTCCCCCCTTGTTTTTGTCTTCACATGATATTTTTGGTGATTTACCCTGATAGTTCGAGCTCACTTTTGTCGATACTTCTTACATTTACAGTTCAGATCTTCAGTTCATTTAAAGATAATGCTGTTTTAGTGAGCGCATTTAACTCTTCTCTGACGAAAACAGAGGAAGACATAGTTGCACATGTACAATTTTTGAACCTTTACACTTAACAAGTATTCGGATGAGCCCTTTGACACACAATGCGATTTTGCAGTTTAGTAGCTATGTCTTCTGGCTTTGTTTAGCTCAGCGACATCTTAGTTGGCGAAATTTACATTATTTTACACCTGCACAGGGGTGCGCCGGCCATATGTGCAATGTGTGCGACGCACACAGGCGCCAGGATAGTGAAGGCGCCAAAGATTTGATATGATATTTTAAATAAAGTGAATTTTGTCAGCAAAATACTGCAGTCTTAATCTATGAATATCCAACTTGCTTTAGATGCATTGAATGATGTAAATCAAAATAGGTCTGATGAAACTTTCAAAGAAATTGTAGAAAGCTGAAAATTAATTGAAATAAAATTTGACGCAGAATCTGTATTTTGTAGTAGTAGACCACTAAGGCGACGTAAAAAGACAACACAATTTGATTACGAACAAATTTTAGATCTACTATTAAAATATAGTAGATCCTGAAATTTCATTTAAAGTAATTTTTTTTCTCTGCATAATAGATCAAACATTACAATCTTTGCGGGAAAGATTTACTTTATTAAAAGAACGTATGAATTCATTTCAGTTTTTGTATTTGTTAAGTACTTCACAAAATAAAGAATATTTATTATCTTGTAAAAAGTTACGACAAAAATTAACACATCAGAATCATTCAGACATTGACGCAGACGATTTATGCGAAGAAATTTTACACTGTCAACCATTTATTTCTAATTTTTAAAACGATATAAATCAGATAATTCAGTATATTCATCAAACTGACATCAAACATCAGTGATCAAACGACTTAATCACAGTTTATCCAAACTTGACAATTGCTCTTCGGATTCTTTTGTCATTACCGGTATATGCAGCATCTGCGGAACGGTCCTTTTCTAAACTTAAAATTATTAAAATCTACTTGAGCTTCACAATGGTAGAAGACAGACTTTCAGATATTGCCATGATATCAACAGAGTGTCAGATACTTTGGATCAACTTGATATGCATGATATTATTCGAGAATTTTCATTAATGAAAACTAGAAAAGTTCAATTCACTAAGTGATTTTTCTTTCTGTTTAAATATTTATTTACCTATTTCTTTACCCAATGATGTTTAATATGTTCCTATTTTATATAATTGTAAGTTATTATTATTTATTTATTTTATTATTTATTTACTTTATTTTTTTTTCAAATTATTTTTGTTGTTTTTGTACCCTTCTTGTATTTTATTGTTTTTTTATACATTTTTTTTTTTGTAATTTCTGCTTTTTGTTCAATAAACTTATAATTAATATATTTCGTATTTCATTTTTACTCACTGACATTTTTATAAAGTGATTTTTTATTGGGGGAAGGGGTATAGGGGCACCAAATAAAGTTTTGCACACAGGCGACATACACGCACCTGCAGTTTTATTTATTTATTTATTTTAGTTTTATTATTCATGTTTTACTTCAAGTGCTATTTATTTCAATTTCATTTTTTATAAGGTGATTATATAGCGCTGTAGCAACGTTCCTATTTCTAGACCTTCAGAAGAAAGCCTGCTGTGGGTTTGATTATTCTATCGCCGACTGATCTTTACTATAGTTATCAGCATTTACATTTACAGCTGGTTCTACAGTTAGTTGGAGTATTTTTTTATTTATTTATCCAGGAATGGGGGTACGGGTTTTTTAATACCGCAGGAATTAAACTAGTCCGATCTACAAACTTCGACATAGCTCACGTGTTTATCGGCTATGGTGCGATTGCCTGTCATCTTACCGTGGACAGACGGAAAAATCAACTGAACGATGTATCGAAGAACACGCCCGAGATATTGAATACCATAGGAGTGACATTTCAGCTTTGTCATCACTTGCTCTCTTTACCCACAAGACTCTTCGCAAATGAGACATCAAGTGTTATGGGATAAATCGGAAGTATTACACTGTTGCTATGATACAACGGAGAGAAAAACCTGGGAGTCTTTGGAAATGGCATTAAATCATAAACATCTAGATATTAACCCAAGTATCAGCTTGTCTAAATACATCCTAGCCTTCATTAGTCAAACATATAACAAAAATATGAAAACACGCACAACGTACTGAATAATGCAACATGCAATTAGAAATATTTAAAAAAAAAATACCAGTCTCTTTTGTAACTACATAAAAGTTGTCACTTTTGTTAGTCCTCACTGTTTTGTCTACTAGTTTGTATGTTTAGACCTGAAGAAATCCTATGCAATTAGGATGAAATGTCGTGTTGTTAATTAAAATAAATGTTATCAATTTTCCGGTGTTCTGCCTTATAAACTCTCAGTTACGTATTCATAAACCAGCAATGACTACATGCTTCTATATACTGTGTGTGTGTGTGTGTGTGTGTGTGTGTGTGTGTGTGTGTGTGTGTGTGTGTGTGTGTGTGTGTGTGTGTGTGTGTGTGTGTGTGTGTGTGTGTGTGTGTCAATTACAAATATATATCCAAATTGAGTCATTTATGGTTCCCCCGTTTACAGCACGAGTAATCTTTCTTGCTGTTTAATTAAAATACAGAATGCAATTTTCGCTGTACTTAAAATTGTTCAATGAAACCCGGTAAGGATATACAGCAGTTCTTCAAACAATATGTGTGCGTTTAAGAAAAAAATCCAAGTTTATTGTTTACGTAAAATAAGCCAATACCGATTCCATATTCGTGAGGATCCACAGGGGCCGGAACACATGAAGAGAATTGAGACCAAAGTTTTCAGTTATGCCCTACAATAAAAGACATCGTCACTTCTGTGTCTTCTGTCTGCAAATTTTAATAAATAAATTAAAAACAAAAACAAAACCAGAAATAAAAAAATTTCGTGCACTCTGTATATCATATCTTTATACACCATACCTATTATCTTTCGTTAAGATTACTTAAACATGACTAACTAGAATTCCCAATGTTTCAAAATTCATCGAGTAGTTTTTGCGTTGAAAGGATAAAATGTTTTACTTGCGCGATTAGGTTTTCCTCTTAAAATTCTGAAACTCAAATATAATTATTTACAATTCCAGTGTAATTATTTCGAATAATTGAATGAATATTTTTTGTACCTCATATGGAAACGTGTTTATAACTGTAATTTTATTTTTTATTTTATTTACATCTGGAAAATGTAAATAAAAAAATCTATACAAAAAAAAGTAATGTAGTTTCCAAAATCATATGCCTGTATCTAGAAGGGGGGGGGCTGCATACATTTCAGGGGAAGTCCTTCCTCCCGTTTTGATACACCATTCTCTATGTTAACATGCGCAGTCCGTCTCAGTAAGCATTAACCAATTTTCGCGGTCACGAAAATAGTCATTAGTTATTTTTGAAGTGAAATTTGCGGTCATATGAACACCATTTAGGATCACTAACATTAACAAACCCATGAGGTTCGTCCGCAAGTTAAACGGTCAGGTCCGGAAAAGATGAATCACCTCCAATAAAGCGACGAATTTTAGTTTGAAATTGCGATGCCTTAGCACAAAATGGGCAACTGCTACTACCTATTCGCAATTTAGAAATTTAAGAACGAAAGAAATTTTAATATCCTAAGGTGATATTTGGAAATTAGCATTTTATCTTCTTAATCATCTTACACATTGCACTGGTGTACTATAAGGGTCTGAATTATCACGATCAATGTAAAACAATAAAAAAATATTAAAAAAAAAGTTCGTCGGTGACGAGAGTGCCATTCAGTAGATTGAGTTTTCGCCTTTTCTTCCAATAAAGCTTTAAGCTAATAACTGCTAGTTTTTTTAATTTTCTTTTTCCTTTTTCAAGTTAGCCGCAGGTTTGCCGAGAGTTAATATGATGGGGGGGGGGATAAATATCAACAACATGATATTTATTTTAAAAAATATTTAAAACATCATACTGTGATGCTATCCCAACCTTCCAAGCGACAAATTATAAAATAAAACAAAATTGGGACAGCATTGAAGATGATCTCAGACTGGGCGGTTTTCTACATCTTGGAACAAAACCAACGTGACGAAACTTGAGGAGTTGATTCACATAGACATGTGACAAACCACCCTGGTAGTGCCTATTAGTGTTATAACGAGCATGCGAGTCAGTGCAATGAAATCTGGATGAAACAATAGACAAAAATGGCAATAACGAACAGTATTTTTATTACTGATTGTAGAGATGATTTATTGCACATCCAATTATTAAAGTGTGCAATTAACCTTTGAATACTGCCGATGACTAAAGAATAGTTTGCCATAAAGAAATCAGAAGGCACAATAATAGTCTATTTTGTATACTGACGAGTTAATTACGACAAATAACGCTACGATAATGTTGGTCTAACACAAGTAAAAGAGGGAATTGTTTTTCCATCTCCAAGGTCTTTGCCAATCAGATGACGAGAGTTCCATCTAGTGACAAAACTCTTTACTAAGATATATTTAATGTATATAAATCTAATTACAAAGTCAACTAGATAAACAAGAAGCAGTCCTTTGCTCGAAATGAACGGCGTATTTTAGTTTTGGGAATGAAAAACATAACATGAATGCTTGCTAACAATTTATTTGGCAATTGTAATAAATTAGTACAAGACAAGATGAAATAAAAAATAGAAATAACTCATGATGCAATACAATACAATAAAATATGAAACCAAATGCAATACAATACAATAAAAGATGAAACCAAATGCAATACAATATAATTAAAAAAGAATAACAAAGCAAAGCAAAAAAAAGTACAATATGATACAATGCAGTTAACATTAAAAACGAGCAATTCGTAATTTCGTTTGAAATTAAGGGATATGATATATGAAATGATATATGATATAATCATATGATATATACAACTAACGTGAAATATACTCTTGTACATTTCACGTTAGTTGGATATTCAGCAAAAACTCTGTAAGAACTATTACTATCTTGAGCTATGTGCTGAATAAATACCAGCTATAAATGAATCGTTCTAAATTAGCTATGACTCGGATATGTTTCCTTTAGCAGCCCTTAAATCATGAACTTTTCTTGAGAAATTTTTGCTAACTAATATCACTTCCTAAGAATGAATTATGACAAATACATTTCGAGTTTGAGCGCGGTTAGTAGTTGGAATGGGATCAATCATTGCAATGCTACACTCTCCCTCGATGAGTCTTTGGATAATAATAATAATAATTATTATTATTTATTTATTTACTCATTTATTTTTACAATCTTGGAACAAAACCAACGTGACGAAACTTTAGGATTTGATTTATATGGATATATGAATCAACTTTTTTTTTTTTTCAAGTTAGCCTAAGATTTCTCAATAGTTAATATGATGGGGAGGGGGAGAGAATGCTCATCGGACTATTTTTAGTTTGAATCCCGCATCCTGTTGGGTGGAGAGCGAATAACTTTACCGACAAATTTCAAAATTACACTTGAGTTGAATCCTTTTTTTCTTCTCTTCTTTTCAGTGTAAGAAATAGGAAGCACGATCCTTGAAGCACTTCTGGCACACCTCGAAAGTACTTCGAGGTACTTAAGTGTTTTAGAGTAATATGGAAGTACGTTTTAGAGTAATTCACATGGCATAGCACTGATTATAGAGTTTACAAAACATGATTTTAATAAAGCAAAAAAAAAAAAAAAAAAAAAGCGACATTTCATTCATTTCAGGTAGCCAACATTTCAGGGATTTTTGCAGCATGTTTAGTTGAGTCAAGGTTAGTTTTGATGGCGGTATACCATTGATAGCAGGTTGAAAATTTATAGGATATTACCATAAGCGGATCAGCTGTTTAAAATGAGAATCCTACTAGGATTTATACTAAAACCGACTTTTGAAAAAACCCGGTTTTTCGAATTCTAAAAACCGGTTTTCAAATTTTTACAAAAAATATATAATTAAAACGGTAAAAAACCTTTATACTTATTTTAAAATTTTTACAAAAGTTTATTTAATATTTACGGAACTAAAAAAAATAACAAAATAAAATATACTCCATACAATACCAAATAATAATAATAAAAAAACTAAAATAACTAAAATCCATACAAAATATAAATTATAAATTTTTATTTCATTTAGTATTTTTCTTCAGGAAATATGATTTTAAAAAACATAAAATGTCCACTGAATGATTACTTAATCTTGTTCTTATTCTAGATACAAAATTGCCTGAAACAGAAAATTCTCTCTCACTGGCTACTGAACTTGGTTTTATCGTTTTCAGGGCATCAAATAATAAATCTAAATTCTTTGTTCTTTTATTGGTTGCCTCAAATACTGAAAATTCGGCCTTCAGTGTCTTCAGATTTGATAGTAACTGACCAAATGTTTTCATAACAGGGACATCATTATATGTCGCTGCAACTATGCCGCTTGCTAGATCCAAGTTAAAAATTTGTAGCCTTTCAGAAACTAATTCTAATGTTTGCGTAGTATCGCAGGAACTGGCTATTGGAACTAAGCTCAAAGTAAAATCTTCCACAAAATGGTGTGCGTTAATATTCAAATATCTGCTATTTCTTTTGCTAGTTCACTCAACTAAAGTTATAGAAAATGTTTCCCCGTTCTTAATACAATCCAATTCATTTATAGTTTCACGTTTGGCATTGTCATAAAACGTATGAACGAGATCCATTACTCTAGAGCACAGTTTCTTAACCAGGGGTGCGAGCAAGCATTCTTTCAACCCATACAGAATTATTCTATTTCACCAAGCGCCATTAAATATACATATTTTTTATTTGTTACATTTTAAGAAATTAAAAACCACTATATTCAAAAAATATCCCCGAAAGTACTGGTGCTCACAAATGCTCACGCATGCGCCCGAGCCGAACGCACGGTTACTTGCTGCGCATACACTTGCCATTTTCACGAGAAACGTCATTTCGTTGTATACAACATCAACACAAACGAACGCTATTTTTTTGTTTTACCGGCAGTAAACAGTAAAGAACAATTGATTAATTTTTTTTCCCTCGAATTTTGAAAAGTTAAGTAAGATCTAAAATTCATTTTTGGTTACACGCTATTTTATTATTTTCTTAAGGAACTATGGCCAAATGCGTAGTTAAATAATATGTAAATATTAATTTATTATTTGTAGTAATCCTTGCCATGTCAAAAAGATGCCACTCGAAAGATGATTATGTTGCTTAGGGATTTACTTGTGCAACAGAGAAAGATGGTATACTCAAAGACCACAATGCATTTTATGTGGCAAAATGTTTTCAAACTCCAATCTTAAACCGTCAAAGTGGTTAGAACGTTTCAACAATCAGCATGGTGGTAGAGCTGCAGGACATACACTTAACATCTTGAAGTCAAAGAAGGAACGATTTAATAGCAGCGGTACCATTACAAAATTTGACTTTGCGGTAGTTCAGAAACCTTTGCTAGAAGTTTCTTATCAGGTGGCATATCCGTGGAAAAAAAAACCCTCATACAATAGCTGAAAAATTGGTGAAACTATGCGCATTGGAAATTGCAAAAATTGTATTAGGTTCTGAAGCACATAAGAAAATTCAGCGGTTTCCATTATCAAACGATGTGATTCGATCATGCATTCAGACATCAGTCAGGATATTTTACTGCAAGTAGTACCAGATAATAAAACCAGTCCTCTGAAAGTTTGTATCCAATTGGACGAGTCAATTGATGTTGATAATTACAGTGAGTTATTAGTATTTGTGCGATACATAAAGGAAAAGGAAATTTTGGAAGAATTTTTATTTTGTGATCAACTGGAACTGACAGCAAAAGGAATTGATGTTTTTAATCACATTAAACACTTTTTCTTGAAACATCAAATACTAATGGATGTGATTAGCTCAATATATACTGATGGTGCACCTCCGATGTTAGGCAAACATTCCCTATATCAAAAAAAAAAAGTACTGCAAGTTCCAATAACACATTGCGTGTTGCACCGCCATGCATTTGCATCAAAACCTTTGCCAGAGAACTTAAAAAAATATTTAGCTACAGTGGTAAACATAGTAAATTATATTTGAGGACGGGCGCTTAATCATCATTTTTTGTGTTTTTTGCGAAGAAATAGGTGCTAACTAGAGTGTGCTTCTTTATCACACTGACATAAGATGGCTCTCCAAGAGACGTATGCTCAGCAGGACTTTTGAAATGCACAAGGAGATTATTGAGTTTCTTACTAACCAGAATTGTAATTTAGTTCAATACTTTGAAAGAAGAGATTCCGTAATTCGATTGGCCTACTTAGCAGATATTTTCGCTCACCTAAATGAATTAAATATATCAATGCAAAGGTGGTAAGGACATAATAACATCTAGTGAAAAATTATTTGCTTTTATTAAAAAACTAAAAATTTGGATATGTCGAGTTAGTTAAAAATGGTAATTTTGCAAACTTTCCCTTGCTTGATGAAATTGTTCTGGAAAACGAAAAAATCACAATTTTACCTGAAATTGTAATACATTTGCAACAATTGATTGATTATTTTTATGGATATTTTTCCATGGGAGATATTGGCAAAGAGCAGAGGTGGATACTGGATCCATTTCTTTTTAATCTTAATTCTATAAACAACGGTAATTTAATAAAAGACTATCTTATTGACATGCGATCCAGTGCACGTATTCAAATGGAATTTGAAAATTGAATTTAGAACAATTCTGGTGTACTCAGAACCATTTCCACAACTGGAAAAGGCAGCATTGCTGACACTTCTACCATTTGCTACCACCTATCTTTGCAAAATGGGATTTTCATCACTTTTGCACATAAAAACAAAAACTCAAAATCACTTAAATGCAAGTGATGCATTAAATGCACACAGCCCTTTTGAAAAGGAATCTCGCTTCCAGAAATTATGAAAAAGCAACAATAAATTAGTCACTAAAAATTGATATGTTATTTACATATATATGTATATGTATTTTTCAATAAATTGTTTGGAATAAATTTTCTTTTCTAACAAATAATAAAACACATTTTTCAAAGGGGTGCGAGAGTGTAAATTGAAGTTCACTGGGGGTGCGGGCCAGTAAAAAGTTTAAGAACCACTGCTCTGGAGCGATTTTAAGTCAATGTTAAGGTTTTTAATTAATTAATTTTTACATATTACTTTTAAATTTAAAAACCAGTTTTCGAATTTTACAAATTTATCAAAAAAAAAAAATAAATAAAATAAATAAATAAATGGTTTTTAAATCAGGTTTTCAAAAAAACGACAAACCCTAAAATCTATTCTAGGTTTTTTTTTTTTTTTTTTTTTTAATGATACTTCAACAGTGGTAGTCTCACACAGATGTACCATCTACCACCTTCACTTTCTTTGTTAAAAGTACAGTTGCTTAATATACACACAGTGACCAAAATATTTAAGAACACAAGCGCAATTTTCAGACAATATATTGGGATCTTATCTCAATACATTGTCTTACACAGAAACATTTGTGCTTACGATTGGTGCAGGATTTAGGTAATTATAAAAAAGAATCCTTGATGCCGTTTAGAACATGGTGTGGAATGGTAGTACTGCCACGCGGGATCTCGGAAGGGCCTTTGAAGTCATCACAGTGTTTGATACGGCTCGTGATGGAAAATCAAGGATGGACGAATCGTCAACTCACAAACTGAGATATTTCCGTAACACTCAGCTAATTGATATTCAATGATAATTCACGAAACCATATGAAAAACCAGTCAGTGAATAACGCATCTCACTATATTCACTAGTAGGATATTGACAAAAACGAAAGAATTTTACAAAGCACTTTCGGATATATAATGCGCCGGATTGTAGATTATTTCCATGTGAACTGTCTTCCGCATTAATCTGATTAGATGAGATTTCATCTAATCAGATGTTATCTGCATGGTCAGTCATTATATTGAAGAAATGCAAAATGTAAATAATAATAATTACAATAAATAAAACCCTTATTGCCATTGTTTCTTCTTGTACTCATTGAGGGGGAGTACAAAAGAAAGCATGTCAGAGGTTCGGAACACCAAAATGAACTTCATTTCTATTAAGGTCATTTCTATTAATGTATTATCGTTATTTTTGTGGTCATTTAGGAGTTGCGAACCTCGGAAACTGCTATCACAAACCAAACTTCTGTGTAAGAAGCTCAAGATAAACGTTAGGTAAGAGTCATGTATCTGATGATAGTGAAATATTAACACTTTTGTTGTGGACTTTTCTTCCTTCTTTTGCAACTTTTCTATAGCATGAGCAGTGTAGCACCTCAAACATCAAATGCTAAACATGTAAACACAACTACAAAGAAAACGTAATACAGCAATTCCTCGATTAATGCGCCCCCGATTAGTGCGTTTTCGATTACTGCGTCATTTTTTTTTTTTTTTTGGATACCCAAATTCGATTAGTGCGTCTATCTTAAAAATAAATGTTACAGATTTAAAAAATTTTCGATCTATACATTTTTTATGGCTAACTAAAAAAATCACTCACCGGGATGAAATAATTTAGTTAGCGATTTGAAACATTTTCCAAAGTTATTTTTAAGAGCATGCTACACTATTTCCATGTACACTATGTTCCAAATTTACCGCCAAAATTTATGTCGTCTGCTTTACATATCATTTTGCTGATCATATCTCGTGCAATTGTTTTCTTTACTTTTTTATTTTAAATTATTTTCCTAACCTTTAATCACGAGTAAAAGAATTAGTGAGCAAAAAATAGAAGTGTGAACATGATTCGAAAAGTAATCTGATTGGAAGAAAAACTTGAAGTAATAAAGAAAAATGAACAAGGCGAGTCCAGAGCAAAGATAGGACAAGAACAAAAAATGCGTGAATCAACTGCTGAATACAAAGAGAAAGGTAAGGCTGCTTCAAGTTCATTATGCATGCACTTGAAATCAAAGTATTATAGTGATTGAATTAGAGAGACTTCTTTTTACATGGATCGAAGATTGTAACCAAAAACGGATCCCGTTAAACACTGGCCTTAGTAAATCAAAAGCATTGTCTTTTGCAACCTGGAAAGAAAGGGTTATCAATGATCGAAAAGAAGAATTCCAGGTTAGTGCTGGGTGATTTGAGCGTTTCAAAAAGAGAAATAGCCTACATAATGTTCTCATCACAGGCGAATCTGCAAGTGCAGATAAGGAGATATCCAGAGATTTTGGAGAAAATTGTGTAAGAAGGGGACTATTGTGATCAACAAATATTTAATGTCGATGAAACTGGCCTTTTTTTTTGGAAGCGAATGCCTTCCAACACTTTTCTGGCCAAATCAGAGAAATCTCAGCCTGGTTATAAAGTCGCAAAGTCGAATGAAATTACTACTAGCAACTAGCAATATGCGAGCCGTTTGGAAGCACATTCTTCCACATTGCACAAATGATTTTAGAAGCTTTTCAAATGAATCTATGTTAATTAAATCTCATTATGGGAATTTCAGTGATTCCGACTGCTAAATTTAGATGCACAGCAGGAAGATCCTGAAGAATATGAAGAAAATTTAATTTGAAAAAACCATTTGAAAATAGTTTTCGTAAGATCGAAGTTTTTAAGCAGCAATGCTAAGAGACTGACCCTGGTGAAGAGAGAACCAGTAAAATTTGCAGAAGAGGCAATAGGGCCAAACCGTCAGTTGTATGAAAAAAAGAAACAGAATGCCCACCAATGTACGTTAGCTCAATTCTTTATTAAGTAGAATAATAAATTTATATTTTGAATATGTCTTATTGTCTTTCAGCTACATGGTTTTCCTTTAACTAGGCCCTGAGACATACCCTAATTCTTTTATAAAAAATTATCAAGGGTCAAAAAAAGAAATTTGAGGAACGAATTATACTTTTTCCCATATCTTATTATATTCGATTAGTGCATTTTCGATTAATGCCTGTTTTCAAGAACTCATTAGGCGCATTAATCGAGTAGTTTTCTGGTCAAGTTTCAAAAATTCTCGAGGGATAACGCCACTAACAAAAACAAAAACTTCACTCCCAGAAGAAAAGTTTGGTCAACATAAAAAAAAAAATAATAATAAATAAATAATAAGAGATTAGTTGAGTTTTGTGCAGAATTCTCTGCACAAAACGCAACTAATCTCTTCCCTGCAGTGTTACGAATACCAACCAAAACGACCTGTTATTCTTTGTTCCTCGGTTTCTCCCACTTTTGCATTCCAAGCTCCGATAAGTAGCCATAAATCTCTCTTTGGTGTTGCATCTAGCACTTCTTGTAACTTGCCATAGAATTCTTCTGTCTTCTACTGATGCCTCTGTAGTGGGTGCATAAACCTGTATTATGGTCATATTCATTGGATATCCACTGCCTCTGAGGGAAATGATTCTGTCACTCACTGGATTATAACCCAATACATACCTAGCCATCTTTTTCCTGAGTAAGAAAGATACTCCATTTTTACGGCTTGTCTCATGTCATGAGTAAATACACCATATAGTCCCCTGACTGAAAATGGCCCATTCCTGTCCAGAATGGGCCATTTAGGGTTTGGAATGTAATAACTATTGATGCACTTTATGGTTTATTTTGACCCAGAATGTTGGTAAAGTCGGAAAACTTTTATTTTATTTTATCATTGGATTTTATTGAATTTTGGGGATATATTTTTATGTTGTTGTTTTTTTCTTTTATTTTTGATGATGTTATTTTATTTCTATTCTTTTTCTTTTTCTTTCTTTTTTTTAAAAATTACCCCATTTCATCTTTCTTTCGTTGTCTCATCACATATTTGGATCGATAGTCTGCCACGGCCAAGTAATAACATGGCTACCTTGAAAACTGATTACTGCTTATAATAGGATAGTTAATCCTATTTTTATTGTGTATGGATGCAAGCTGCATGTGTTTCTTCGGTTGGTTTGCATGTTCTGTGGGAATTAAAAAAACCCAGAGTTTACAGGAGGAAAAGCCCTCCACTTCGGCATTGTAGGCACTACTCCCACATGGAGATTGCCTAGACTCCAATCCAAGCGTCGACTTGACGGTTTCCCTGTAAGATGTCACACTTGGACTCCATCCAGGTAGCAGCAGCAGAATTATTCGACAACTAATCAAGAGGCCTCACGAAGCGTTGCCAAAAAGTTCGATCTATTGCGAACGACTTGCGGAAACCGTTTTACTGCTGTATATTCGAATAGAGGTGCTGTCCTGGATGGAAAGAATATCGAAGAACATGAGAAGCATTTAAACAATACTTAAATGATGCGATATCGGAATATGTCCAGAGAGTTCAAAGAATAAATAGGATAGGAGTCAAATGGATATGTAATCTTATTAAGCAGGAGATTCGTAAGAAAAGGATGATGTGGAAGAAATACCGTGTGCATATGGGTGATGTCCGTTATGAAAATTATAAGCAGCAAATGATAAGGCTAGAATAGTTACAACTTTGTACGGAAAGCAAAGTCTGAGTATGAAGAGAAACTGGCTCTTCAAGAATAACCCAAAGAATTCTATCGATATGCTGCAAGTAAAAGAAAGAATGAATTTGAAAGAATAACTCTAATGAATGCAGATGGTGTGAGGGTGACAGATGCAGAAGAGGTTGTTCAGCTAATGGGTGCTCATTTGGATAAAAGCTATCAACCTGGTGTGCGCGACATTGAGCTCATCGCTACCTCTTCACTGGATGAAGAAACTCATGTGTATGAGGACAAAGTATTAGGCCTGTTGCACAAACTGAATAAGAATTCAGCAATAGGGACTGATGGGATATCAGCACGTGTGCAAAAAGAGTGTTCAGCTGAACTGACTATTCCTTTGACCAGGCTGTTTAATGAGTCTCACAACACAAGATTCCACAGGAGTGGAAAGAATGTATGGTAATCCCATTGCACAAGGGTGGTGCAAAGACTGATGTATTCATTTATCGACAAATCTGCATGTTGGGAAAGGTGGCGAAGATTTTGAAAAAGTTGGTCAGGGCTCGAATTCAGAAATGGATTGAAAGAGAATGTCTAATTTAGAAATGAACAGCAAGGTAAACTGGAGAATATGGGTTTGGGTTATAGAAAATTAGCATCATAAGAGGATGGCTGACAGACAGATATCAAAAAGTGGTATATGGGGGATCTTAGTGTGCAAGGTTTAATTTGGGAATCCGAAGCGTTGTTGTCTTGGCTTGCACATCCCTTGAGACACTTCTCAAGTGCGGCAGTAGGTGGCCTCCTAGTGGCGATTCCTGGACACCTTCGGGTGACTGACTGGCCTACTACGCTGTTCCTCCCTTCCAGGGTTAGCAGCCCTGGAAGGGAGGAACAGCAGATGAAGGCTCCGACTCTTATAGGCTGGAGCTAGGAAACTCGTCGAGTGTGAATCCAGATGTCTGTTTCTTGTTTGGAGGTGATCCTGCTACCCGTCCCAGCGGCATTCTCATGAAGAAAGTTAAAAGAAAGCTCCACAAAGACTATCGTCAACCCATTATTCAAGTTCTCACCATGCTTGTTCTGGCGGTCAAGGAGTTCCCAATCTCAAACACTTCATATGTCAGGTCTGCGAGCGTGCATTCTCTACCGCAATTGGTCTTGGCGTGCATCGCACCTCGAAACATCCAGCCGAAGCCAACGCTGCAATAAGAACAGAGCGCGTCAAAACACGTTGGACTGCCGAAGAAGAACAGATCCTCGCCACTCATGAGATCGAGTTGACGGCTCGAGGGATAAAGAAAATCAATGAGGCTTTATTTAAGGCGTTCCCATTAAGATCCTTGGATGCCATCAAGTGTCATAGAAGGAAAGCCAGTTACAAAACCTTACTTCAAGAATTGGCAGACCATGCGCCACAGGTAAAGACAGGTAATATCTCCGTATCTCCTGTTCCTGCCTCTCCATCTTCCAGCCATCATCCTGCTGTTGACGAAGAGGCTTTGATTCTCAGACTGACATCATCTCTAGATGATCCTCCGCTTCCAGAATATAACTATCAAATTCTTAAATATCTCATCCAGACTCACCTTCTGGGAATGGATATCACAGATGAGTTGAATGACTACCTCCACGCTGAATTCTCCGAACACTTCATGCCTCGTCAACATCAGCCTACGTCTCATTCTACAATGACTTTGTCAAATAGGAAGCAGAGGAAGAGTGCCTATGCAGGCCCTCTATAAAAAGAATAGAGGGCAATGTGCCAAAACCATCCTTGACGGTGCTTCCTCTCCACCTCTAGCAGACTTGCATGATGATTTTGTCAAATTCTGGAGTACAGTCTTTTCTGCTCCACCTCCACACTTCCCTGATTATGGTGACCAACCTACGATATTGAGGTCCATTCCTGCCCTTCAAATATACCAGCCTGTCTCCATCCAGGAGATTAAAGCAGCTCTTCCATCCAATTTCTCTGCCTCCGGACCTCATGGCTTTCCTGCGTCTAGGCTTCGGAAGGTGCCGTTGAAGATTCTTCAAGACTTAGTGGACATTCTCCTTTCCAGTAAAGTAATACCATCATACTTACGTGCTTCAAGAACTATCTTCATTCCAAAGAAAGAAACTTCAAGCTGTGCATCAGACTTTAGACCCATTACCATCTCCTCTGTGATACTTAGACTCTATGATAAAATATTAGTTAAACGACTTCAGCAACATACAGCATGATTATAGACAGAGAGCTTTTGTCCCTTCGGACGGCTGTGCCGAGAATATATATCTTCTTTCTTCTCTTCTCTCTCTGATTCCCGACGCCACCTTAAGCCTCCATATATGACGTCGCTGGACCTCCAAAAGGTCTTTGCTAACGTCTCCCTTCCTGCTTTCCTTCGAGCGCTGTCTATTGTTGGATATCCAGAACCCTTTCTTTCCTATGTTATGGAGCTATACTTGGGTAGCTCCATAACACCCGCAGTGCCGGGTGTTCGTCAGGGTGATCCTCTATCTCCCCTTTTCTTTAACTACATCATAGATGAGTTTTTTCATTCTCTTCCTAGCCATATAGGCTACTCTCTAGGCGCTTCTTCCTTTAATGCTATGGCCTTTGCGGACGATCTTATTCTCGTAGTCTCTACTAAGATAGGCTTGCAGGAACTCCTTGACCGGGCAATTGACTTCTTCTCTATTCGAGGCCTTTCTAATAATGTAGAGAAGTCCTGCTCTTTAGCTCTTGTCCCCTCTGGTTGTGACAAGAAGCTTAAGGTCGAGACTATAGAGTTTTCCCTACATGGGAGGCCGTTGCATGCTTTGACCATCCTGGAAGAGTGGAGATACCTCGGCATCATGTTCACCCCAAAGGGAAGGTCTTCTGTCCCTTCTATCCTAGAAGCTGGGATCGCTTCTTTGAGCAAAGCTCCTCTCAAGCCACAGCAAAGACTGTTTCTCCTTTCCCACTATCACCTACCTCCCTTTTACCACAAGTTGGTGCTTGGTAGGACATATATCTCGATACTGTCCCGAATGTACAGGGATATCCGTTCAGCTGTGAGATCATATCATGGCTCCGACTGCCGCCTGACACTCCTACTGCATATTTCCATGCGAGGGTGAAGGATGGTGGGCTTGGGGTTCCATCACTTAGATGGCTGATCCCACGCCTGCGACTGTCAAGAATTGCGCAGTTATAACTATCTTCTTACCCAATCTGCAGAGAGACTTTCTATAGCCCATTAATACAAGAAGACTTTAGGCGGGCTAAAGGCTAGTCCCATTATCAAGGTACTTTAATCGAGTCAGCACCCGCATAAAACAAGAGATGGGCATCTCTGTTGCACTATTCTGTAGATGGTGCTCCTTTAAAAGAGTCATATCTGGTGTCTCCCCCAGCATGACTGGGTAAGGGATGGCACCAGACTCCTCCCTAGGTTCGAGTATATTGACCTTATCAGGAGGAGGATCAATGCCTTGCAACTCGAGCCCGCACAGCTCGATGGGGTAGTGCCGACTCCAACTGTAGGGCTGGCTGCAATTACAGTGAGACATTTTCTCATATAAACCAGTGTTTCTTCCGCACCCATGGGGTCCGCGTGAGAAGGCATGATGCCGTGGTCTCCATTCTGAACAACCCCTTTAAGAACAAAGGTTGGGAGACTGCTGTGGAACCACATTATAGGACCTCCGCGGCTTTGCGTAAGCCAGACTTAGTGATTAAAAGAGATGGTGACGTTTGGGTAGTTGATGCCCAGGTGGTGGGAACAGGGCCCCCACTAGCCTATAGCCATAATAATAAAGTATCCTATTATAAAAATAATCTATCCTAGAAGCTGGGATCGCTTCTTTGAGCAAAGCTCCTCTCAAGCCACAGCAAAGACTCCGAGGTTTACCAGCGCCACCATCTCTTTACATGGCGTATGGAGTGCAGATAGTTATAAGGACTTAAAACAGCTTGGGCTTACGCAGAAGGATATAAAAGGTCTTTCCTTGAGGGCCCTACAGGGCACACTGGTGGCATGGCGTTACCACCAGAGAATGACTACCATGATAACTAGAACAGGCATAGAGTAAAACACTTGTAAAGGCATAGGCCTATATCAAGTCTGGACGTGATGTAAGGATAGTACTGCCCATAACCAGTACAAAGATTAATAAATAATAATAATAAAAAAAAAAGTGGTGTACCACAAGGATAAGTCCTTGGTCCACTGTTAGTTACCCTGTACAATAATGATATTGGGAAGGATTTTACAGGTGACATACAGCTATTTGCTGATGATGCAGATAGGTAGGGTAAGCAGGAATGCTGTACATTCTGCAAGTACTGATATGCAGTACTTGCAGAATGATTTTAATAGTCTGGAATTGTGGACATGGGAAAATGGATATCAGTTTAACATGAGTAAATGTAAAATCATGCATTTGTCATGATTAGATATCCAACGTCGTATTATATTCATGGGATTGAAACGGCAGCTCTCACCTGTGGTAGTCTTCATACAGAAGAGGAGTATTTCAATCTCGTCCATGCAGAGTCAAATAATCATTCATTCTGCAATTACCTCTTCATCACTGCTAAAGCGGTAATATACAGCTTCTACCTGAGGCATACACGACCAGACAGCACAGCAACTTCACAGAGAGAGGCAGCTGACCAACTCCTTGTAGCCTTCAAACAAAAGGTGAGAAGTCGGATCCTACACGAGTATCACCACCATAGGCAAAACAACACCTTAGATCTTTTCCACCAAGACTGGAATCCACGGAATCAACTCCTGGCTGAGCGGGCGACTGCATCATAGTCCACTTTCCAGCATAGAAGTGACATCATCCCCTCCCCCAAAGAAAGGGGGAAGAAGAATTGTTGTGCTTACTAGTGCGAAAATTAATCAGCTGCTCATGTAAATAGATAATATTGTCCTATAGTAACTGTTATGTTCTTCTACATGCATGTCAGATTTTATGTTCTTATACAGAATCATGTTAAAATAACTGTTAATGGCTTTAATCCAAAAAAAAAAAAAAATGTAATTCACCTTATAACTGACAGCGATGTAACATACCTCAACAAGAGTATGAGCATGTAACCGCTCTGCCTGACTGCAGAGAACTAAAAACCGGTTAATTCTGTATATAAGATTGTTATGTTTACAATAAAAATAAAATAAAAATATTCATGGGATTACGCTAGAAGAAAGAGATCAGGCGAGATATCTTGAAGTTGAAGTTCAGGGGCTATCTAGCAAGGATTGCAAATACAACTGAAAAGATAACTGCAATGCTGAAACGAACTTTCACATGTAAAGATAAGGATATCATTTTGCCTCTTTACAAGGCCTTGATAAGACCCCAGATTCTAAGATATTGGAGAGAGTGCAAAGGAGAGTGTTAAAAATTATATCAGGATTATGGAATACTGAGAATTTGTAGACTGCAGACACTAGCAAACAGGAGAAAGAGATCAGGGGTGATATGATTAAGACTTACAAACTTCTGAAGGGGCCGTACAGGATTTCAGTTGATGGAATTTTTCGTTTTATGGAGGGTGGTGAAAGGACAAGAGGGCACCCTTGGAAGATGAGAATGAATGCTGTCAAGAAAGGGTTGAGGACTAGATTTTTATTTCATAGGGTGGTACGTAATTAGAATGGACTACATTGGATATTATGTGTACAAATAGTGTGACTGAATTCAAAAATAGGTTGAAAGCTGGTGCTTTTAGTATGGACTCCCTCAATGAGTCCCTTACTCCTTGGAGACCTGTCTTAATAATAATAAGTCAATGTCCCGAACTTTGAAAATAGTTCAGTTGTTATGATGCTAGTTACGTTTATTTTATTTTATTTTTTTTTAATTAAATTTTTTTAAAAGTAATTGCATTTTGTACGCTTATCAGTCAAAAGCAATGTTTTCGATTGCTGTAGTCTTTCATACAATAATTCGCCCTTGGAATTAAGATTTTAAGCAATTGTCACCTATATTGATCGTCAATATTATTTCAAAAGTCGAATAGTGTTGTAGACAGTGTTACTTAATGTTTTTCTTACGTTTGTGTTATTCATAGAAAAAATTAATCAACTAAACAACCATTTGATCTTTAAATATAAGGAAAGAATTTCTTGCGATTTTTTCCCTAGCTACTTTAAATTCTTCGCAAAATAAAATTGTAAACATTAGCAGTATACAGAAAAGAAATGGCTTCTTGAACGATTTGTGAATTTCTACATCTTTGTAGAGTTAACAATTTCGTGTCATATTTGAGAGCTATTGAGAAATTAATTAGATGATTAAATGAATTGAAGCGCTTGAAATGAACTGCATTAAAAAATGGCGTTGACTGGGAAGATGTAGAGGTGACATTAATTTTTGCAAGAAAATATTTTGACGAAAAAGGAAGTTGTCAGACAGAGAACGAATTATTCAAGAAATTTCATAATTTTAGAAAAGATATGTATCAGCTGAAAAAAAATCAGGAATTAGAGCATAATGAAATGTACTTTATTTATTTATTTATTTGTCAGAAAAGTTTTGCACCGGATTGGCGAGAATAAAAATTAATCATCTTAGTCTAGAAACTTTAGTTTACATTCGAGATTACAGGTTTTTAGTAATATTGATGGACGAGAGATGGCGCCGCTGACTTGCTTATGGATGCAAGATCGCTGACATCATTGACATGTGATGTAATTCGTGTCTATATATATTACACTGCATACAATGTATCCTGAAATCCTGCGAGCGTATTTCTGAAGGCAAGCGAAATAAATAAATAAAGTGATCAAGTAAGCAGGTATCACTAAGTAGAGATTTAATTTTGCACGGAAAATGTGAAATGGCTTTTTTTTCTGTGCATTATTGAAAATAATTTTTATTTCATCTCATTTTCAGATTGATTTGAAGTCAGAGAACCCAAATTATGTTATAGAAACCGCTAATGATATGAAAAGTGACGGATATAACCTTCAAGAAAGCAATAATGTTAGAAAGGCGCAAAACAAGTTAGTGTAAGTTGCAGGAGAACACTTTGAAGAGCCACTTAAATCACTGAACCAACAATTAAACCTTAAATCACTGAAATCACTGAAGCAACAATTAAACCATATTTCATCTTCTCTTTGGTGTTAGGCTCAGTGGCCTGACATAGCCAAGTAACTTTGTTTCTTATAAGCCTGCAACAGCCTATTAGGGTTAATCCTATCTGCTTTGCTGGCTTAAAATGTTGCATTTATTTATTCTTCTGGCTCTTCATGTTTTGCTGGAAGAAAAAGTCGTCATTCTGAGAAGGAAAACTCTGTCTTATCCGTATGAAACCAGCTAACTCACTCTCGGTTGTAAAACCCTGATAAAATTTAGCACCCTAGGAGGGATTTGAACACAGGTCTTTCCAACCTTGTCAATATCCACTAAGCTATGGAAGCTATCAAAAATTAAATGAAAATTTTTAAAATGCTCCATTTAGATCAAGTTTCAGATAGCTGCTGTTATGTAAATTTTCACTAAAAAAAAGAAAGAAAATAAGAAAGAAAGAAAATTCCGAATTTAGGAAAGGAAAATAAAGTAATTTTTATCCCAACGTTTGTAAAACAGATCCAAATACGTGTTGTGATTATATTGCCTTTATTCCAATATAATAATGTATTGGAATAAAGGCTTCCATTCCATCTCTATACTGTTCAAAATTATTGTCTAGTATCCAAAGTGTCAAGGCATGCGAATGAAAGAAAAAAAAAACACATCATAAGTGGCTTGAAGTAAAAACTTCAGCATCAATCTCATCCAATAGTTAAGCCCACAATAATTAAAAAAAAAAACACTCATTAACAAAATTACGTCTGACTGAAATCGTCAGATGTAGAAAACTTGCTTCTTGCACAAATGCCGTTGAAAAGCAATTTTTGTTGATGTGTGCTCGCGCTTTTCTGTCACTCAGACAGAACAAATACATCAACTAAAGATAAAGCTGGTCATCTGGCACGTTCTTCTCCAACCACTGCATAGACAACCAAGACAGATAACCGCCAACTATTCTAGAAGTAATGCATTGTGTCTCCCCTGGCTTTCTTCCCGAAAGACCAGAAAGAATCTTGAATAGCCTGGATACCAAAAGCTTCGGTTCCTGACGGATCGAACCAGTTGTGCTCAAGGGAGGTACTCTTGAATTAACACCAGTGCTTATCATTCCTTTTCATCTCTACACTTATTATATTTAGCTCTCATCCAAAAGCAAGCCTGTACTAAGGAGATTCAAAAAAAAAAAATCATATCTGCAGTCAAACTATTGACCTACTGCTCTCACCTCGGTACTATGCAAAGTAATTGAGAAAGCCAACAGTCATCTTCTTCGACACTCAACTAAACAAAGACCACTACTGATTGTGTCAATCAAGATTCATAGTAAATCTCCTCCTCTGCCTCACCCATTTCTGAACATGGAATGGTTTAGATTTGGAAAAACATGTGCTGTTGCACTTGATATTTTCAATGAATCGGATAAGGTTTAGCCTCAAGAGATTCTCAGCAAATTTCTATTTTAGGATCTGCCTTCTAGTCACTTTTATGGATCGCTAACTTTCTCTCATCTTGTACACTGCATGTAATGGTGGAGAATGTTCTCCCTTCATATATTTCGATTAATGGATGTATTCCTCAGAGGTCTGTTATTTCACCCACACTCTTTCTCATATACATGAACAACTTCTCTCAATGACTGAAACTTTATCCATAGTTATATCAAATGATAATGCTCTCCATTCCTCCTACTCATAAGATAAATCTTGGAATGCTCAAATGTTACAAGCTTCAAGATCTTCTGCAAAGTGTCTTAAGCACTGTTTCCATACCATCATTCAATGAGGTGATGACAGACTAGTGACATCAGTATTTCCAAAACACAATTTTGTGTTTTGGAAATACTGATGAACCAATTTTTTTTTCTCGAAAAAAAAAATTGGTTATTTTTTCTTAGGACAGGCCCAACAGTCAAACCTGATCTCTCTTCTCAAACTGATACTTACTCGTAGCCTTTTCTGGCACAAACATATCGCCTCAATGGTTCTCAGCCCTAACTTGTCCAGCTATTAACCCTGTACAAATTCCAATTCCCAAAAACTTAGAATATTGCCCTCACATTTAGATGGTGCACTAAAATTTTCTCTGAATTTTTTTTGATGCAGTCTCCAAGAGGGCAGTTGAGTTAACTGCGACATTGCTCTCAACGACTCTGCAGCATCTGTCTCTTGGAGTGTTTGTACATCATGTCTCTTCTACAGAAATTTTCACGGACACTGTTCCGGATAAACGGTACCCGTGGTGTACTATATTTCTGTTCAACTCACAGTAACACGAGCTACGGCTGTCCGACATCTTTTAACTGTTACTTACCTGACCTACCAACTTGCTACTTCCATTAATACTTCATTCCATCTGCTCCGGAACGTCCTTTCCTATGTATTATATTATATATGACCTTACCTCTGGTCATAGTATTCCCTACGACCTCTGGTTCTTAAAAAGAACGTGCATACACGGACACTGTTATATATAAGTTTATTTTATTATTATTATTATTATTAAACTGACTTATTTCTTAATGTTATTATATCATATTATTTCTTATATTAATATTAATTAATTCTTTTCATAAATGTTTCCTAAAAATTATAAAAGTTTTCTTCATAAGCTTGCACAAAATCGTTTCTGTGAGATTAAAGAAATAAAGAATGGAATATTTCATTAATCTAACAATAATAATAATAATAATGATAACAACCACGTATATTCCTGAGGTGTTTCGTTAGTTTCTTTAGATATTAGCGTTTCATGTGTGGAGAAATGATTTTTTTTTCAGCTATGGCCAAATAACAGGTCCGTTGATAAAATAATTGATGCCTTGCAGGATATTAACTTCAAGTTCCCTTATAAACGGCACTGCATTTCCGCCCACATGTGGGACCGTACTTGGTGTAAATAACAAAGACCTTGGCTTCCTTAGCACATCAGTGGATCTTGCAGCTTTTAATAATAGGGTGGGATAGGAGGAAGACAGCGGAACAAGACTTGATTTAATCCAGGAACTTCATCTTCCTCTGAGTACTGGGTGTATTTTCAGAGCACAGTTTTCATATTAGCTAATAAGTTCACGAATTTGTGTTGGATATTTTCTTTTCAAACCATAGTTATACATTACAGCAGTGAGTTAACGTAGGTTAAGGACCATTAGGGAATGGAAACCCGATCTGACATGCTTAACTTTTTTTCTTTTTTTTTCTCGGCGTAGAGGCAATTAATGGGAAAAACAAACAACTCCGTCTGCGGAAACATCAAGTAAAATAGAAATAATTACAGACATCGGGCAGATGTTGTCTGTTTTTCATAAAGAATTTTACCACTGCTATGCAACTCATCGAACTATTCTTGTATTTTATAAATTAGTTATTGCGATGCCTTATGACTTAATATTCAAGTCCAAAGTTAATTAGTTACTTCTTTGTTCTTATTCACAGTGCCAACTATAAAAGTAGTTATTCCTTTTGGAAATAATTATAGTTATTTCTAACAAGAAATAACTACTGTTATTATTTCCGTTTGGAAATAACTATTCTACACTTTCTCTCATACTGTAGGATACATGAATCCCATGAATATCGTGCACATGAGGCCTCCATGTTTTCGCTACATTCACGCCGGAAATAGTTCAAACAAATGAACTTGTTCCGCCCTCGACATCGAGACAATCATCCCACTAGCAGTCCGACAGCACATCATTTACAACTGATGTCTTTGTTGGACAGCTTAATGTCGGACATAATTAAGTTTATTAATCAAATTCAATGCTTCACATAAAGTAATAATGGAAAACTAGGGTATAATTACGTTAGTTGTCCATTATTTTATTAAAATGAAAACGTTTACATTTACATTTAAACGTGTAATTCTCTAAACATGTTCCAATTACTAAGAGAGAACAACAGAAAATTTTCTCTAATTAAAATAAGCCGATTTACAAAACATAATTTGAAAGTGAACTGTTTCAAAAGTTTTAATTACAAATATTGATTATTATTATTCTTTTATTCACTTTACAGAGAACAAAGTCAAAGAGTAACAAGAAACATGTGACAGCATAATCAAAACTTATACTGGCAGGGGAGTCCAATTCGAGCGTTATCCAAAGGCCGGGAAATCGACACGATATCTTCGTAAAATGTGAGACGTCCTTAAAAGTGCCGTTTTCTGCAGTTGAGATGGTGTTATATCTGGGAGGCTTACCTTTTCCAGGTGTTTCATAAATGTCTTTGGTACTGCTACCACGCTCGTATGACAATTGGAACTGTTGTTGCCTTTTGTTGCAAATTCGTTTGATTTTCAATCTTCAGATCTCTATACATGTACTTGGTGAATTTTTCTTCCACTCTAGTATCTCTTAGTATTGCCACGTTGTCAATAAATCGCATAAAAGTTGCTGTTGTTCATACAGTGACATATTATGGTTCTAATCCAGTGGCGCACCCAGAGGGGGGAGGGCAAGGGGCCCGGGCACCCCCCCCCAAAGAAAAGGAAAAAACACTAGAAAAATTTCCAAAAATCTTTTCCTAATTAAAATTAATTTTTTTTTATTTATGTTGTGTGCTACTTATGAATTAGCGATCACTGCAGATGCTCAGTTATAGGTCGTATGCGATGTGTAGTGTGTATTCGCAAAACGTCTACTCAACTCGGCCTCCCCCCCAAAGGTTAAATCCTGAGTGCGCCACTGTTCTAATCTACCTGAATTTTAAAGTCTCATCATTCATCATACACAGTATTTGCATTTTCAGCATATATATATATATATATATATATATATTGTGTTCCCAAAAGGTTTTGCAAGTTGCGAAACCATATTTCCTACGCAAGAGCAAAATGTCTAACTTTTGCAATCTATCATGCATTTGTTTATAGGCTATTTGAGCAATCTTGCTTCGAGAACTAATCAGATAATACGTTGTTTCTTCTTTATCTCTACCCATTTGGCTTCTTCACCTTGATTGCTTTCGTTTGTAGTGTTTGTTCTTGAGCATCAATTATCAGACTTTCTATCTCTTTCTTGATGTTGTCCTGCTGAAGCCACTGCAAAGTTAAGCAGCTGTCATCTTTCCCTTCAATATCTTTCAATACTGACCATGGATTGCTCTATTTTTCCATCAATCTAATCGTTTTTGCAGTTTCTCTCTACTTATACTGCTTTTTTTTTAATCCCCTACACTCACTACTTTTCCTTGTAAGCTTCAGTTACATCTTTTTTTGTGTTTTCTTTCATTATCATTCAACGCGGGCTTTTCTGATATTCTTTACTTGCCTTGTAAAACTTCATATCTTCCATTTTTTCTGGCTCTGTACACTGTGTATAACCGATCCACTTCATTGCGAGGATGCAAGGCATGATTTATTGTTAATAATTTTTCGCGTTTTATGATCAAATGCATCCAAATCTATTTTTGTTCAGTCAATTATTTATACTGTGAATTTGATTACCGAAATGGCTGTTGCATATCATTTTGGAGTTTTTTTTTACACTTTTGAGATAATCAGAGCCTGTTTTCCTTCATGACTTTTGAATACAAAATGACTTCAGCCTCAAAAATTCTTATGTATTGGTAGGATTCAATTCATTCTTTGAGATGTTTTCCTTCCATCTGTAAATGTGATTCCATATTTCAGTGATCAAATTCCATTCAAATGTCTTAACCGAGATTCTGACTGTATTGAGCAGAGACTGACGCATTTTCTTGGATGATTTTCTGTATAGTTTAAGATCATCCATGTGTAACAAATGTGATGTTTTCCTGCTTGTTTTAATATGCGATGCTAGTTTCCTTTAGAATTAATATTAGAGGAATTATTGACAGAATGAACAAAATAATCATAATGAATCACTTTGGAAAATCCCTCTCTCGATATTCACTGCCCCCTGACTGTCTCCAAGTTTAGTTGGGTTTTCCACGTAGTTATAAAAGCTGCTAGGAATTTCCTGTCTTTACTCACTCCAAACATTTCTAGACATTTTATAATCTACTACTATTATTATCAAAAGCAGTGATTAATATAGAGGCGAGCTTGTTTATTACACATTACATTTTATTTATCATCATATTTATCGCTGATATATCGTAAAAATGGTTTTGTTTATTACAGGACTAGACAAACTATACAAAATCTTATTCACCACTCAAATGTTTTACTCGTTCAAGATCCATTTTTTAATTATATATGTCCCGATGAATCAATAGAAGTTCCACAAAATTCTAAACGTTTGTGAATGTTTTATTAATTTTGCTAGCAATTTTGCGAGTGAGCGCGCGTATTTGTCGAGCTCTATTTATAAGTCTGAGTTACTGTAACGAAATTTTGTTTCCAAATACAACAGAACAACGAAATGAAAAAAAAAAAGGATAAATATATGAGCATAGGTGCTAATGCTTAGAGCTACTTATAAGGAATGACACATTCTAAGAAAAATTTAAGGACTTTTGGAAATCTTCCAGATGAATTACGTCAAAAAAAAAGTTAGTCTTATCAGTTATCTTGAAGCTGCTGCATCTGTTCGTGATCCTTCTAGAAACGCCTCTAGAGTGTCAGCATGAGCATTAGTAGGTTAACGGGGACGGTACTCAATCTCCATCACTATTTGCTGCTTCATAGAAACTCTTTTTTCGTTATCACAATATCCTTAGCCATCCTGACTTCTTTGAAATAACAACCATTACACCTGCACAATCTGATAAGCTCCGTGAAAATATTTGCCACATAACAATTATGCCGTATACTGCAATAATTAAATAATAATGAGAATGTCAGGCAAACGGTTTCCGGAATAAGGTTCCGATAAACCTTCTAGCATGAATAAAATGCTGAGAATACACTATAAACTATAAATATTTCAGTCTTGGCATAATTCCAGCATAAATGAATGCACAACTGAAAATTGCCTAAAACAGACCAAATTGTATGCAATTCTACTTGATCAATGAGCAGTGAATGAATGTAATCTCTTAAGCCTCTTGATTATTTTCATAAAATTTGATACCAAAATACTTTTATATTAATCATTCTTAAATTTGCTTTACATTGCGCGATTTGATGTACCATTATTCTGTATTAAATATAGGTCATTTATATCTAAATAAATATAATTTAAACTCCACCATAGCCGGTCCCAAGCCCGGTTGAGGAAGGAGGAGGGTTTGGCAAAGGGCTAATTCCCCTTTCCAATAAAAACTAAATGATTATGGAAACTAAGAATCCTGAACAAACCATAATTGATGAAAGAAACAGAACTCTGCAAGACACTAGACAATGACTATCACAGTTGGGAAGTAAAAACAGCAAAAATGAAGTCTCAGAGTGAAAGCCTTTTAGAAGCTCTAAGATGGAAAAAGAGTCAACTGGTGTCACCAAAATACAGTTTAAAATTTGCAACATGGAATGCAAGAACCTCATACGAAACTGGAAAAACAAGACAGGTTATCTCAGAAATGGATACTTATAATATAAACATCTTGGAAATTAGTGAACTCAGATGGATGGTTTTGGACAGATGGTAACTGGAGATAAATATACAGTCCTATATACTGTGATCATTAAAACAGACACATAAAAGGAGTAGTACTAATATACTAAATAAAAAAGCTAAAATTTGCCTTATTGAACGGGAACCAGTAAATGGAACCAGTAAAATAATTACTGCATGTTTTAATTCAACATAAGTCAAAATGTCAATAATACAAATTTATGCACATACAAATGATGCTGATGATAAGAAAAAGGGAAAAAATTATGAACAACTGCAAAAAGTAATAGATAAAATACCCAAACATGACATTCTTATTATGATGGGAGATTTTAAAAAAATTGGAAGAAAAACTCAAGACAGTTATAAAGCAATAGAAAAAGAAGCTTCCGGTAGAATAAATCAATATGGTGAAAGATTAATAGAATTTTGCGAGATAAACGACCTAATAGTTGAAGGTAACCTTTTTAAACACAAAGATATCCATAAAATTACTTGGACTTCCCATGATGGCAAAACCAGAAATCAAATTGATCACATAATAATAAATGGGAAACACAGAAGATCACTTCCGGATGTGAAGGCAAGAAGAGGAGTAGATATTGGGTTAGATAATTTCTTAGTACTAAGATTAAACTCCAAACTAAGATTAAAACTTAAAGCAAATAAAACAAACGAAACTAAGAATAGAAACAGATATCATATAGCAAAACTAAATAACAAAGAAATAAAAGAACAGTTCATCACATCAATTAAAAACAGATTCACAAAACTGGAGCAAATGGATGAAGAAGAAAATGACTGTCAAAAAATAGTAAGTGATAAATGGAAAAGAGTTCCAGGATGCTTATAATGACTATGCTAAAGAACATTTAATGTTGACTCGAGGAAAAGAAAAATAAACAAAGAATGGATAACACAAAAAACTGGAATTTAATTACGGAAAGGAAAGGAAATAAATAAAAATACTACGAGAAAGCACAAAGTCCGAAAGGCTTTAACAAATATATAAAGAAAAATATACTTCGATTGACAAAGAAGTAGAGAAATCAGCTAGAATAGACAACAGGTCTCACATAGAAAACCTGGCAATGGAGGTGCAGAGAGCAGCAGACATGGGACAACTTAATACAGCATATGAAATAACGAGAAAATTGTCTGGAAAGAAAAAGGAATTGGAAACTTGCGTAAAGGATTAAAAAAAAGGAGAGTTGTTAACAAAGGAACAGGAAGTAAAAGATCGCTGGAAACAGTATTTTAGTGAAACTTTGAATGTAACAGAAAATGGTGACAAAGTTGATACACAAGAATTTCTAAAACAATTAAAACGGGAAGAACGACATAAACTAAATTGATAAAAAAAAATGATTAAAAAATCATCCGAAATGAACGCGATAAAGAAACAAAAGTCCGGAAAAGTATGTGAAAATGAGAGCATATACATTGAATTTACTAAAAATAGATAAAGGTACTGCTGTAAACGAATTAACTAAACTATACAATCTAATTCTAGAAATTGAGAAATACCAGATCACTGGAAGGAAGGAAGCAGTGATAGTGAAAATACCAAAACAAGAAAACCTAACAAAATGTGAAAACTGGAGAGTAATTAGCCTTCTATCTGTGCCAGGAAAGGTATTTAGCAGAATTTTAATGAAAAGAATGAAAAATGAAATCGAAGCTATACTAAGGAAAAAACAAGCAGGCTTCAGAACTGGAGCTGGAAATACAACAGAGCTTTATTTCGAGGAACATTATAGAACAAACTCTAGAATTTGGTGTCTCCTTGTACTTGAATTTTATATATTTTGCCAAAGCCTTGGACTGCTTAACAGAGAAATCCTGTGGAAAATCTTAAGCATCTATGGTATACCAAATAAGATAATTAATGTTATCAAACAAATGTATGAAAACAGTAGATGCCAGGTTTTGGTGCAGAACTCTGTGACAGAAACCTTCCCTATTGTAACTGGAGTTCGACAGGAATGTGTACTATCCGGCCTACTTTTCAATATAGCGATAGACTGGGCTACGAACAAAACCACGAATACAAAACCTGGCTTAAGATGGAATTTGACAGCATGGCTTGAAGACCTAGATTATGCAGATGACATTGCCTTGATTTCTTCTCGTTTCATTGTTTGCAACAGAAAACAGAAAGAGTATGAGAAAATGCATTTTCAGTAGGCTTAAAAATAAATAAAGATAAAACGAAAGTAAAGTTAATAATAAAAGTAAAGAAACTCTAAAGATAGAGAACACAGAAGCAAAATATGTGACAGACTTTCAATATTTTAGAACAATAGTCAGTGAAAATGGTGGCACAGACAGAGAATAGCCAAAGCATGCAATGCTCTCACAAGTTTACAGCCAATATGAAAACCTACAGCATACAAGATTAAAACAAAACTGAAGATCTTTTTAAGCAATGTTAGATCTGTCCTACTTTATGGAGCAGAAACTTCAAAATAAGTAAAATGCAAGAATCAAAGTTAAACAGTTTCCAAACCAAATGTCCTAGAAAAATTCTAAAACTTTATTGGCCAAACCAGATATCAAATAAAGAACTATATAAAATAACAAACACAAAAAGTATTCAAGAGGAAATCAAACTGCGCGGTTGGAGATGGATGGGATATGTACTCAGGATGAATTATAATGACATTCCAAGGATGGCTCTGACTTGGACCCCTAAAGGAAGGCGTAAAAGAGGAAGACTAAAGCTTACATCGCGAAGGATGATGGAGAACGAGAGAAATGAAGCTGGATGGGCGAGCTGGTTAGAAGCGAGAACGCTGGCTCTGGACAGAAAGTTGTGGAAAGAAAGGATCTTAGCCTTGTGAGCCACAGAGGGGGATACAAAGAGGATAAGTAAGTAAGTAAATATAATTGAAGGTACAGCGAGTACAGTTGAGTTTAATATTGTTATAGTTTTGCTAATGTTGACTTCTGCTTTTCTGAAGCATTATACCACGACCACTTTGTACAACACGTGCTCCAAACCTTGTTACAAATAGAACCCAACACAAAAGCTACGTATTTCGTATGTTAATGAACTTTATTGGCTACATTCAAATGTTATGCAAATGAAGGTTTCCTACTTGTATCTTAGTGATTTAATACGATAAACAACTGTTTGTCTCTACTTATTCTTTGTATTAAACTGAATATCCTTTAAATGAGTTTAGAAAAAAAAAGTTGAACTGAAAATCGATATCCTGTGTAATGAGAATTGTTTTTCTCCATCGTGTTGAAGGAATGTTTTTAATAGCTCTTAAATTCTTAGTAAGAATACTCTTTATATAGAATTCAAGATGCTAAACCAGGAATCATACACTTTTACCCAGTAAATGCATTGATCAAGGATATATCTATTTATATGGGAGCTACTAACAAACATCAAAATACAGGACATTTGACATCTCCGGAAAAGAAGATGGAAGCAGCTTCACTTAATCGTGACCAAACTGATAAAAAGTGTAAACACCTTTTTTTCCTCTCTTTCCATCTTGTAGCATTGTAAAATGTATGTAGGTGAAGAAGCAACGCATGCAGCTACAAAAACGTGTGACATCGGCATTTGGAAAAGCTGATTCGATCTAAGAAACTGAGTCAGGTTAAATCTCAAAGCAGCGCTAATTGCTTTCATCGGAGTGAAATAAATCAGAAATTCGTTCGTCAGCAAAGGATTTCAAAAAAGGGTCTTCCACTCTTGATTTCTGCACCAGTGATGGGCCATGTCATGCCACGCAGCCTAAGTGTTCAGGAATTCTTACTTTAGCATAGCACCCCGTACTTCCTCATATTTTGCTCATAAAATGTTTTTATTAATAGTAATTTCTCGGATTTGTCTTGTGGGAATTTCCAGAGACGGTTTAGTTTTCTGAACATGATGTTTATGTTGCTTCTATTTGGGTCTATATAACTATATAGAAAACATAAAATGCTATGAAGCGCCTCTAAGTAATCTTCCTTAGGCTACTTTCAGATAGGATAGACAGGATTAAACCCCAAGTTATATACGAGCATTAACGAGCATTTGAAGCTGGAATGGTTAATCACTAATGTACATCAAAGGACATCGCAGATATTCCTGAAACAGCCAGCAGGAAGTTTGCTTATGCAGATGATCTAGCTTTGGCGATCAGCGGTAGATCTATCAAAAGAACTGAAGAAATATTGACAAATGATCTGTCGGCTTTATGGCAGTTCTATAAAAAAATGGAAATTAATACCAAATTCTGGTAAAACCGAATGCTCTTGCTTTCACCTGAACAACAGACTTGTAAATCAAAAACCAGAGATATATGCTGACGGAACATTAATTTCGTTTAATCCAACACCTAAATATCTGGGAATAACTCTCGATAGAACTCTGACATGTAAACAGCATGTGATTAATATCGCTGCTAAAGTTCGCACCAGAAATAACATAGCTCAGAAGTTTTGTGGTACTATATGGGGTTCAAGTGCCACAACTCTGCGGTGCACTGCAATGGGTCTAGTTTACAGTGCAGCAGAGTATGGTGCTCCTGTCTGGCTCAATAGTTACCATGTCAATAAACTAGATACCCAACTTAACTCCACTCTGCGTTTAATAACAGGTTGCATTAGGAGTACACTCTTACAATGGCTCTCCACTTTGAGCCATATTGCTCCGCCGGAACTGCGAAGACAAGAAGCCTTGCTTCGTGAATATAAAGGAATTTTAAATAACCAAAATCTCCCAATACATGAATTTATTCCAGATACGTTTAAAATCCAGAAGACCTACCATAAAAACGCCCGTAATCTTTTTAGCCAGAATGACAGTATGGTGAGTAGGTGGGATGTACTGTGGTCCCAAGCAGTATGACCTGAAGTTCGTAATCACATAAACATCTTCCAAAAATCATCTGGATTTGACCTGCCCAGGAATATATGGACGACGGCTAACAGGATTCGTACAGGCCATGGTGTATGTGGAGACTTACTTTCAAAGTGGGGTAAGATACCAAATCCCCACTGTCCCTGTGGAGCCGAGACCCAAACCATTCACCATATAGAACAGGAGTGCGTGCGAGCTGACAGCATATCCAAGTGACTTTAAGGATATCTTTGACCTATCCTCAGAGGCGATCAACTGGATTAAAAACCTAAATGTTAAAATATGACTAATTTTCTGTCTGATGCTTGTCATAAATTTCATATTTGTATTTGCCTGAATGTAGACGTTTTTTTATTTATTTTTTTATCATATATTATATTTGATCATATATCAGATATTTTATCATTTATATCATATAAGATATAAATGTATCTTATCTATATTCATGTGTATTATATCTTATTTTCCTTTAACCATGTGTACAAGCCATACGATAAATAAATAAATAAGAGAAGAGAAGACCTAATTTCAGAGAGGTGGAGTTAATGGAAATGATCATTGGCTTTATTGTTTCTTCTGTTTAGAGTTAGCTGACAATAAACAACCATGGACAACAACCATGGAGTGCAACGACATGAACGAGATAATGAACAACAAACAGTGCAAACCAGAATAATCCACACTTCATTAAAAGACGGTGAATAATATATTTTAAAACCCATATAATATTTTAAAAGTTGATTATGTAGAATAAAAATTTAAATAGAGAGAGGAAGCCATAAAAAAGAAAGAAAAAGAAGCAATAAGGAATGCTCAGTTATAAACCACAACCTCTAAAGACAGGATTATTTTTTGTTGTCCTTTGAGATATATCAGTGATTCGACCATTCCAGTCTCAAATACTCATTAATATTCTGTTAATAATCTATAACTAATACGTTAATCTTGTTCATTTCAAAGTAGCCTTAAAGAAATTACTTACCATAGAATAGTAAGCTTGCTGCACAGTTATATTTTCCTAGGCTGAATCTTACATTGAAGGGTGAAATTATTTTAAACGTTGCAAGTGCTCAACAGAATAGGACACAGCTGTAGGTTATTCGCAATTAGGTCCGTGCATCGCTTCACTGATCCATGAATTGTTTTTTTAACAGAATTCTATTTTTTTTTGTTTTTTTAACATTCTGTTAAAAAAACAAAAAAATAGAATTCTGTTAAAAAACAAAACAAAACATATTTTTGATAAACCGTCGTAATTAAATGCAAATCTCTTATTGTAATATTTTTCTGAATATTATATAAAGCGGTTTAGAGACACATTTAAAGCCCCCTTAATAAACAAAACGTTCATAGAAGAAGCCGGTCACTGACCGAGTCATGTGAATTACTACAGCGTCTTGTTGTAATTTTTGGAAGCTGTGTAACTAGGAGGCTATAACAAGCAGGGATGCTGTGTTGAGAACCTCAACATCTCCATCCGTTAGTCACAGAGATAACCATGGGAGTCTTAACGTTATAATCAGGATCGCAATGTTACAAGGGAAAACACTCCAAGTAGCCTTTCATTTTCGCAGTAATTAGCCCTCAGAGTAGTGGAGGGGTTCTACTATTCGTTGACCTTGGTGACGATTTCAGTGTGCCGTCTGGAATGTTGTTATCTCGTCTGTGTAGGCTTGGTTTCACTAAATTGCCTTACAGTTGGTATCATTAGTACGCACCGCAGTTTCAAATTTCATTTGCGTTTTTATGCTTCTTCCTGCGTACTTAATTTGCATATTTAAGTCAATTAGCGGAAGTTAAAAGATTGGATTTCGGCTGTGGGTGGTAATTATGCGCGTTACACATCAAAAGACCTTCCAAACATATTCTCGTGTACCCTTGTCCCTAACTTTGATTAACATGGCTCGGCTTTATATAACCCATCGCTTCTTATTACATACTCGAATGCCCTTCCCTAATCCAAGAGGAACTACTGTTGGAAATGAGAAGTGTCAAGTCTAAAGTAGTTACAAACTGAGTGGCATCTCGTTAGTTAAGTCAATAAGTTACATTTGCAACAACTTAATTTAGCCTGTTAACCTGTCACAAAAAATAGCAGGTTAATTGGATGAATTAAGAACTAGGTACCCTTGAACCGCACGCACGCTCACTGTACGAAAGCCGAAGAAAAGTGCAACACTGCTTTTTCTTTTTATGTTCAAGGCGATTGCATTTTATATTCCTTAAAAATAATGACCAAACATCAAAATAACGCTTTTCACACAGAGCTGTAACTGCGAAATGCCATCCTGCATAGGGATTTTTCTGAATATCCATAAGTTAGAATCACAAATCAACCCTTTCAACTATCTATCAGTTTTCAATACGGAGAGGAGGGGGTTACATTCCATTTCAATGGAAGAGTGACCACTACGAGATACCACGAGAACATCCTGACCGCTCGAAAACTTTAATCCATTGGAAAACCGTATTCCTTCCATATAGGCTGATTCATCGTACGAGTACTAATTTTGTGATAGTTGGTGAAAGATCCAGTATTATACATATAATGTCACTTTACGATAGAGAGGATGAGGTCTAAAACCAGAAAAATGATTGTGTAATATATGGAAGAGCTTATGACAATTTCTACTTCAAAAGATTTACATAAACCACAGACACACTCAACGATAAGAATATTGAGAGCTAAACTTTGATCCCCAAGGAATCTTAGACAAGATTTGAATCTAAGAAAACCTTAGAAAACCGTAAATTCCATCCAACCCTACTCTTGATACACTGCAGAAATTATAATAATTATTAAATATAACGATTGCAAAGATAATAATGACAAATTTTATTATTTGAATAGATACACCCATTTATATTTAATTTATTATGTTAATACGTAAAATGGCTAACCTATTATTAGCTAATAGGTTAGCCACTTTGCTGAATATATTTTAAGCATCACTGGAACCAATTTAAATATGCGATCATTATTAAATGCACTTTAATCCTTGCCTACTTACAGTGCTGATATATCTCAAGTAAGGCAAAACTGTAGTCCTCAGCTTTCATAGGTGGAATTAGCTGGGAAAATGTATTCACGTGGTTTTTCATCCGCTTTTATAATTCATAAATCATGTTTATTGCAGCTGCCTTCATCAAATTATATCAACGTTGAAAACGTACGCACGCACACACAGAATGTAATATGATAAACATGTAAAATAAATGTAAAATAAAATGTAAAAATGTAATACATTTTTACACATGAAATTAGATCTTTGAATATAAATATGGTAGAACCCATTCTAAAACCAATAATTTATACAATCATTTTGAACAGAGCTTCCTATTTCTGTGGAAAATTAAAGATTCTTTGATTAGAGTTTTGTTTTTGTTTGGGTTAGTTTGGAGTTCACAGAAGAAAAGAAACATCATCTGGACTAGATGATCTTTTGGAGACTAGCGAGGAGAACTCAGAGGAAATGCTTTGGGAAAGAGTCGAGATTATAATACAGCCAAGCAGTATCTCGGTCTAATAAGAAAACCAAGAGAACAATATCAGAATCAACATGGGATATAATCGAAAGAGGTGTTTGGGAAAACAAATACAAGAATACAAGAGTTTACAAAGAGAGGTCAGAAGAACCATCAGACAGGACAAAGAAAAGTTTTATACTAATAAATGTGAAGAGATAGTTCCAGATGAGGAGGCACAATTATAAAAGGATGTTTCATTTATTTCGTGACCGAAAGCACAAATTGAATGTCATCAAAGACAGGAATAGAGAAAACTAACAGAAGAACTGGAAATCAAAAACAGATGGAAAGAATAGTATGAGCATCTGTATAGCAGAGAGGATACGGAGGAATCCTCTCACCAGGAACACTTCGATTTGGAACCTCTTCCACTTAGGCACGAAGTTGAAAAAGCAGCTAACCAGCTTAATAATGGCAATAAGGCCCCGGGTGCAGATGGAATCCCAGTGAATTAATTAAGGCTACAGGAGATGGAGATATAAGAATATTTCATAGATTAATTACAAGAATGTGAGGGACTAAATCATGGCCTAGAGACTTGAAGAAGTCGGTTTTCATAACATTTCACAAGAAGGGAAATATTAAGGATTACATGTTTTTAGGACATGATGATGAGATTGTACATAAAGATATCAGTTGATTTGGGTTTTCTATAAATCGAGATCTTCAGTTTGGAGCCTGTGTAGGTCAGTGGATATGGCGTTTGCACACCACGGCGCTTGGCCGCACGAAGGAAGACTTGGTTTCGAGTCTAGTCGGCGACTAGAAGAAATTTTTATAAGCCTTTTTTCGACCGGTTCCCGAGTTAGTCGATCTCTGGCACGGGCAAGCAGGTTTTTCCTCCCGGAAACTCGGGTTTTTCGTCCTGTAAACTCAAGAAAAATCGACCGTAGAATCCACATTATTTCTGATATTAAATATATTGTGTAAGGGTTAGGGACCACGAGATGGCGGCACATTTGAGCCGTCTCTCTTCACTGTGTACCGCTTAATTAGTGATAGCCTTGGGCCATCTATCTCTGATTGGTACCAGTGAAGAATGAACTGCCCACTCAGTCTAACGTTAGATAGGGCTAAATGGCCTCGCCTACTCCCCGTATACGGGAATAAAAAGGCATTAGCTGATTTTTTTTTATAGAACTAGTGGTTTAATCTCTCATACAAGCAAGATTTTATTAAAGATCATTCTAGATAGGATTGAGGACAAAGGTCAGGCAGAGATGCCAGAGAAACATACAGGTTTTAGGAAAGGTACCAGAGATCAGATCCTTTTGCCTTAGACAGGTCATAAAAATGTATAAAGAATAATTTAGGCTCCCTCTGTTAGTGTGTTTCATAGCCTACTCTAAAGCTTTTAAATGCAATCAGCATTATGAAATTCGAAGTTGGCGGTATGATGGTATGATCCTCTATCATCCGCGACACTAATACCCGTCCATCTGCTCGGTATAGGGTGCAGCGAGATTTGTCGCTTCATATCACAGCTTTACAAATGTCCACGTCCCACTGCACACGCTCTACTGACGCTGCATGCTGGTTTGGGTAATGTGGGGCTTGCATATTGCTGTCCTATCACGGAAACCTATAGTGTGAGCGTTGGTTCTGAATGTTTTTATAAAGATTCATGTTCCAGTCGATGCTCGGAACTTTACATTCAACGCAGCGGCCGATGAATAGCGGTTTTTATCTTTAGTAGCACCCTACGGTAACGTTCGGTGAGTGTGGCGGGTTGTCCACTGTGGGTAGCACTTGAAGTTGATTCCCTGCGCTTCCATCTCAGTATGATGGCACTGATTGTTCACCTGGACTGGCCTAATTTGTCATCAATTTGCCGAACAGATAGCCCTACAACATGGCATCGTATCACAACGCCTCTTTCAAACTTTGTCAGTTCCCTTCTCACAGCAGTTTCACCAGGACACAGCTGCACTGACTTGGGCGCATCATATTGCTCCAGTTTATACCGGTTACAAACACGTGACTCGTTACATGGCAAGCGATGCACCTTGCTCATGTGGTGTCCGTTAACTTCTTTCCATGCAGTTTATATGTTATGAAATTTGGAAATTTTGAAAGTTAAGAGTTCAAGTAGCAATTTCACGGAACTCTTCTAGCTATCGGAAACGTTGAAACAGAACTCAGATTGCCATACAGGTTATTGATTGGAATAGGAACGTTCTGCACGCACACGCACCCCCCCCCCCCCCCACACACACACATTGTAATTCCAGTAATTCCAGCACCAGCATTAAAAAATCCACGTGCGCGCGCGCATAGAATGGAAGAAAGTTGCCTACGCATTTTCATTATGCTCGACTTGCCCAACGCAGCAGCGTTCTTCTTCAATATTCTGAATTGTGAAATTTGGTTTGAAAAATCTAGTCTCGAAATCCTTCGAAAAGAACCTTTCTATGGACTTTTCAACTGAAAGCGAATTGAACGATCTCATATGTATGAGAATGAGTTTTCACTTCCTACAATGCGGGTTTCTCATCCCTCAAAACAAGTGAAACAGTCAGAAAAACAATCTCAATTAACATGCATAATACACGTGGCCTTAGTTGCTTCATCTAGGTCCTGAACTGTGAATTATTTTATAAATTTTGATGTTATTATTAAAGGTAATAGAACGGTATACAGTTAAAACATAAATCGATTCCGAGAGAGAGAGAGAGAGAGAGAAAGAGAGAGAGAGAGAGAGAGAGAGAGAGAGAGAGAGAGAGAGAGAGAGAGAGAGAGACGAGAGAGAGAGAGAGAGAGAGAGGGACTTATATCTAGAATCATATCAATAACGTTCCAAAAATCCCCTTCCCAGTCCTCTTGTTTTCCGCGTAGAAAATACTGTACCATGTAAGCGTTCGAAACTAAATCTGACAGAAATAGTATGGGTAATCCATATTCCCATGTCCTATGTCTGTATGTTGCATGTGTTCCTAGCCGGTTTGCTTGTTTTTCAGTATTAATAATAATAAAAAAAATCCTCGTCCCTTTCGTATGGAGACCAGTTAACTCATCTTTAGATGAAAATCTCTGATACTTCGAGTCCTAGACGGCGTTCGAATCAAAATATTTCCAACCTAAGGGCATCGTTGAAACAGACTGAGCTACGGAGGATTTCCCAAATACCAGCATATTTTACTAGAAAAGCTTTTAATTCTGACTGTCAAAATTTGCTCCTTAAATCGCATTTTGGTTTTGTTTATTTAAAAATAGTTGCAACAGAATTCAAGAAATTGCTGAATACGAATTTTATTATTGATTAATTATATGCTTTGAAAATATAATTAACATTTAAAAACAAAAGCGAAATTTTCAAAAAACAAATGATTTTATGTTTCTTTAGCATAATAATTTTGTATGTTTGATAATCGCCATCATTGACTAAGGAGACAATACTTTCTTTGTTTCTATAGTGAAGTGGTAGGTTGTGTTACTGCGTGATAGACATTGCCAGGATAGGTTATGCTTTGATCTGCATTCGATTTCAGTTTAGCTACAAGACGAAGCAGGTAATAAATCAACAATATGAGACGGGGGAGCATTAAAGAGAGAAATAGGTAATGCACTGACAGCCGAAATTCTGGCTTTTACATAAAATTTTCCTTTAAAAAACAATAATAACAAAGGGGATACTTTGCGATGTGGGAGGATAACATCTGAAGGTCTATATACCAATTTGTCACAAAGAATGGGAGATAATGTTTATCGCGAATGGGCTAAAAGTTAGTTAATCCGAAAAAGAAAAAGAAAAAATACTCTAAAGACCAAAAGCAACACTTTATGAGATTCATGTCCACAGATATAGAAAGTGGTTGTTAGTAGCATTTTGTACTCCACGCTGATCATTTTCCCAAGTGTTAGCGGAATTCACATTTGCTTAATTCCTGTAATGAGACGAGAGGCGATCTCTCTTTTCTCTCAAAAGCACCCTCTCGACATTCTCTTTCGCTTGTAAAAGGCACACTACTGTGACATCAATCATCTGAAGAATTCTTCTAAAGCTGAGTAAATATTGAATTTAGAATCCTCGTAATAACAGATCAGCAGTCACACAGACTTCGCTTTACAAACACTAGAGCTTCCTGTATCGGGTATTGCTAACAAGTCTTTGTTGACACTTCAGTACTTCAACAAGTCAGTTTTTAGTGGGGGAAATCATCAGATTACGTACCTAATATCAAGATTGAAAATCAAAACGACTGTTGCGTCATTCAAGTAATTTGTTGACTATGAAAGAGAAGCCAGAAAATCTTAACTACTAAGCAATTGGATTATTAATTATCACTTGCTGCCTTGATGAAATACAACAGAAGATCCTGGCATCTAAATGGAGGGTTGGTTGATTTAGTAAATGATCCGAGGCTTAGTGGAATGTGTTGACAAATTATTACATAAACAAAGACGAGATCTGTACGATATAAGAATCAGAACGATTTATGGTCAGTTTCTCAGATGGCAGCACTCTACTCCAAAAAGAAGTTCTTCTTTGAGTCGTGGATCTAATTCCCGCTTGTTTTCCTTACTTAATCGCCCCAAACTGTCACGTCCCTGTAGTAGCAACCCTGTGTTTTATATTACCGATTTTTTCCCTCGTCCATCGTCACTGGTCTAATACTGTAACTCGACACAGCGTTCGTGACAAAGTTTCGTCACCTCCCATCGTCCCCTCTTACTCAAATGACGGTCGCAGTTGCGTGCGCTCATCGCCAATGGATTACTTCCCAATTCGTGTTTAGGTCAAATAGAGTGGGCTGTGGGTGGGTGGTACGTCAACGTCTGTGTTGACATGTCGCCGCCGTGACCTCTAGTCGGTCGTTCACTGCACTATCTCTCCCCCCCCCCCTCCACCTCAAGTCCTCACAGCTAAGTATACTAAGAACGATTTATTTTTATTTTATTTTTTTTACCCCATTGCCTGTGGAAATGTGAGGTAGTAAAATTCCACTTCTAGGAGATGGCCAGCGGCCAGCAGCACAGGAATGCGTTTGGATCCACCCAACTAGCTGTACACATGTAACAGATTGTCACTGGTGGGTTCCTAATGATTATTTTATCATTTTATTGCTCGCCTTCTCACGGCCCGGAACACCCTCCAATAAGACATGGGAAAGCGAAAAAATAAGAGACCTTAGAAATCTTCCATCGTCTTAATAACCCAATGTTTCTCTGAAGCGAAATAAAATATAAAAAAAGTTCGTCCCCACCTGATGCAATGAATCCGGGAAGATTGTTTATATATTCAAGGAACGGAGCTTTTATTTCAGCTCTTTCGATGGGAACGTTCTCTCTAGTTAAACTTTGAGAAACACTAATGGAGGAAGGCTATTCCAATGAGAAAAGTACCGGAGATAACAGAGACGTGTTTGTATGTGTGTGAGAGAGAGAGAGTTGAGATGCTTTTATTTTTCTTTTTTCAAAATACATAAGTGCCGACTAGATTCGTTTTGTGTGTTACGTTCCTCCTTACACATATATCAAACAACTGAACTCTACCTAATCGGATTTTAATGAAATTTTGTACTTCGAATCATTACGAAAATGAATCGAAATGGTTTAAATATCGAAATGGTTTGGATTAAATATCATTTACAGAAAAATTTAGATAAAACAATTCGACTGATATTAATAATTCATGTCACAGGATGAAAGGAATTTAATTAAGACTAGAATCTCAATTAAAATAATATTTGGATCACTTTCGTTTTGATTGTGGTTGAACCATTTTTGATGGTATTAACAAAACCAATTCCAAGCGACATAAGAATATGTTTCAAATGAACACAAACAACCTTTCTCTCCAAATGTGCAAATGATCATAACAAGTATTAAAATTATACGAAAGAAAAAAAAAGTTTCTCAAAAAAAAAAAAATTCATTTCACGTCAGAATTCTTTTATAATAACGTCATTCATTATCACAGTTGAAACTAGAGCCGGTTTTAGATATGTATTACAGTTTTTATTTTGTGTAAATTTTGTCTTTAAAACAGACCAGTGTGTTCAAATGACTCAACAAATTTAAATTGTAATCCTATTTAAAAAATATCAAATTTTATTTACTTTCTTCCAATCAGAGTGAACTTATTGTAAAACAAAATTTTGGCACATTTTCATCCTTTGTATCGTTGGGTTTTCGGTAGAAAAAACAAATTCTTTTAAATGATTTCACAAACCTCACTAAAAGCTAGCCAGACAGACTGCCGGAATAAGTTAGCAAAGAGTTTAAAGATGATTTTTTCTTCTTCAATTTATCCCACCATAATGTTCATAATTAGAATGTTGAAGAAATTTCCATATTTAAATTTCCGTAGCTGTTACATTTATTCATGTCGAAGAAAAAACCTACATGGAACTGGAATGAAAATAAATAATTTACTAATTAAATTAAATATTTAACGATTAACACTTTCATTGTCAAGCTGAAAATTGGAATTTCGTGTGGCGGCCAATTTTTTTTTTTATTTTTTATTTAGTTAACGACGTCCACGCGATAACGATCGGCCGTTTGGTGAGAACTCGCATCGCGTGATATCGCGTGATTGGCAATGAACATGTTAATAGAATATAATCCAACTGGAAAGCGAAAACCCAATTGGGATATTTATATGCCGACGTTTCCCCAGTTCAAGTTAGCATTATCAAAGGCATTTTAAAGATACTTCCACACTCATCGAACACTGAAAATGTAATGACCTCAAGAACAAGAATAGTCGTGTACAGAGATGATGAGTGGCATTCTTCGTGGTGATTTTCTGATTACATCTGCTGACGTGTAGATAGGGCATTGAGCCAAAATTTGTGTAGCACTACATAAGTTCTGTTGCAGTTAACAGGGTTCTGATGAACTAGCCCTTCTTTCAGGAACAGAGTGTGCTTTAATTCGGAAGTGTGGTAGCATAGTTTTCTTCCAACTGATGAAATAGTCTTCATCTAAAATAATCGCTTTTCGTTTGCCCAATTCAGAACGTACTTTTGATGTTGATTTTTTTTTTCCTCTTGGCGCTGTTCCGTCAGTCTGGGCGAAGGACTTGGTCCCACATCGAGAATGGTTAGTGTAGATATCAGGAAAGGAGAGAGGATCCTGGCTATCCTTGATTTGCCTCAGGAAAGCGGAAGTTTATAGAGAATTCTAATTCAATGTTGTTTTAGGAGCAAGCCCAGTCTCTCTGTATAACTTGGACCGGATACGGCATAGTCCAGTTGAGATTCTTAAGCTCATATCATTTTCAATCTTTGGTAAGGCCACAAGGTTTATTAAACACAGCAAACACATTGTAGATCCAGTGATGCATGACTGCATGAGCCAAGACACCCTGACTCTGATCGTGAAACAACAGATTTAGATCCTGTTGAGTGAAGGATCGCATCACACTAAATGCTAGTCTAACGGACATTATATGAACATGGTGGATGTCTGAAGAACTTTAGTATACTGTCCGTGAACTGATAAAGAGTTACTTGTCGTAGTGTAGATTAGTTCCGCCGCTGGTGGCAATGCATAATGTCATGATTACCAGATCATGCCGTGAAGTGATATTTGGACTGTGTGTGTGTGTGTGTGTGTGTGTGTGTGTGTGTGTGTGTGTGTGTGTGTGTGTGTGTGTGTGTGTGTGTGTGTGTGTGTGTGTGTGTGTGTGTGTTATAATGCATCGCTTCCTTACAGTTCCTTACATCTTCCAATACACTAATTCACCAATTCACAAATAAAAACTGCGGTGAAAAACTGCGGGTGAAAAACTGCGGTGGTTGGTCGAGTCCTGTCTGATTCTGAATGACAATGATTGAGATGAAGTGAAATGTCGAAGAAGAAGATGCAGTTCTTTGTGCTGAACCTCACAATACTTTAACAGATTTAAAGCATTGTGACATCACCGAGTTTCCATCCAGAAATTAATAAAAGAAAATAAAAGTCAGTCCATTGAAGCAGTTATTGCAGCCGAAGGGCAGGACAACATACTAATAATTATTTTATATGTTGTCCTGTCAATACTACATGTTTTGGTTGAATGTGTACGTATCATGTATTTTAAGTAGGATGTATATATGATGTATATTGCAATTTTTTATCTCAAAATAATTTGTTAATTTTAAATTAACACGCTTAGTTGGACAATTCGATTCCTGCACAATTATTTCAAACTTCCCACAAACGGACTGGCAAAAAATTTAGAGAGGTGATTTCAAAAACTTTCATTCGAATTTTTAATTACTTTAATATTGTCAATCGATCCTGAATTATCATAACTGTTCTTCATTTTTGAGATCATTAAAACAATTTGAATTGCAGCGCTCCCTTATAGTAATAGCGAGTCTTTCTATCCATTCAAAAATTATCATTATAAAATGTATACCAAAAAAACACTATTGATGTTCATGGTTTAGTCATGGTTTAGTAACATCTCCCGAGTCATTTCTGTCTATACATTACTCTGAGAAAGTGATGACCTTTCCCCACTGCTGTCCCTGCACCTCTTTTTTATTTTTGTGAGGATCTCTCAAAGTCCATCAGCGACTGTCAGCAATGTCCAGACTTGTTCTGTTGACGAAGCACCGGCTTTCTTCATCTGTCAGGTTTTAAAAACGCATACTTCGTTCTCGGGATCAGGGGATATTACTGCGCGGTATTTCCTTAGGGCGTCACCCTATTGATTAGCTGCTGTCTGGTAAAGTGATGTTTTGCAGGATTAACGTGCAGAAAACCTTACGTGCAGATCCCAACTAGAGATAAGGGCACCTCTTAAGATGGCCGTACAGATAACACTAATGCGCGCAATGGAACTGTCGGAAAGGCAATTGATTTGTATCGGACAGATTCACTTTTGTAAACTTGACCCTAATTTTGTTCTCTGTCGTCGGTTTGCTCGTCTTGTAATGCCTTGAGGGCGATGCCGAAGTCGGCGGAACTGTCATCTTCCAAAGAACACCATGTCAGTGCCGTGCCAAAGACCTGCTCGATTCAAAATAAACATCAAGATGAGGTAAATAAATAGCTAGCTGCAGGGAAGAGCCTTCAACAATGATAGAATTCTCTGCATTTATCTCCTGTCCCAAATAAGTATATCTCAGAATGCATTGATGAATGAATGCAGTGCTGGAGGTGTCAAGAATTTCGGGATGACAGCAATGATTTGAGGTCGTTCTCGAAAGGAGCCCGAGATGATATTTAGGGAACAGGAAGACGATAAAGTTACCTATTTAAAGAAACAGCAGATACGAAGTCCTTCAATCAATACTTTTAAATTTAGTAAACATCAGTTGGCTAATAAAGTTTTATTATCATTAATATTTGTAGTATGCCGAGCATTAACAACACAATAAAAATTCACCAGATTATTAGATGCTGTTTTGTGTACTTTTATCACACCTTTCTGCATGTTATATCTCCTAGATTATGTAAAAATATAAAATGCTGTGTTCAACTAATTAATTAACTGAATTATTTACAAGTAATTAACTCATAATTAATACAGTTAAACGTAATTAATTCATTCGTTACTTAGTTTTACCAGTTTATTAGTTAAACCTAATGAATTTCTTGAGTTACTTGTACCCTTGACATTAAACAGTCACCACATCATTTGCATAACAATAGAATTTTAATTTTTCCTGTAGAGGACGACAAAATATAACACCACGATCACAAATGAATAACAAATGATGTACGACTATCTTTCGCTTAATGAATAGCTTCTATTTCGAACAAAATATAGTTTTCTTTTCTGTTGTTTAAAACATCTAGACCAGAGCTCGCCATAATATTCAACCTAATATGATTTTCAAGGCGTTCGTGGTTTTAGAAATAATATAATAACAACAATAATTTATTTATTACATAATAATAACTCAGTTTTTTTTTTAATTTCTACGAATTTTAACAGTAATCCCGAAACCAAATTCAGTTAAATTCCATCAAGCCATTATAATTTCTAATCATCCTGTCAATGTAATGTCAATGAAATAATCCTGTCAATTATAGAGAAAAATAAAGGAATAAATAAATATTATTATAATTTAAAATCCTTTTAAAATAAATATTTAATATTTTAATATTTTAAAATCCAATTTTTTTAAAAAAAAAGAATTGTAGTGGAATACACAGATATTTCATCAGCCAGTTACAATGCTGAAAGAATGAAAAATACGATTGTGTTGATGTGTTATAATTTATGGTATTCAAAAGCACTTCATCAAATGGCGGTACTTTTATAACAATCTGACAATTGTGTCAAAGTTAGCATGGCTTATGAAAATTCGACGGTTGCTGTCTGTGTATTTGAAATATAAAATTTTGTTTTGGCTAATTTTACTTCTTTTAATGACTTATTTTAATGAAAATCCTGAATTTTCAGGTATCACTGGCAGACTAGATAGCTTTCCAACCAGTAAGATGTGGGTTGAGATTCCATTCCGAGAACGGATATTTATAAATATCTTTAGGTGGAATATGAATTTCTTCGTCCAGTGTGCAACCACCATCCTACTTACTGGATGCCTGAAGTTTCTTAAAAAAGTTCCGTAACCCTTGTACACCCACTTAAAAAAATGTCATTAACTTCTATACAGCCAATGTCGAATTATTAACAGCAGTTTAAATCATTTTGTTAATTAAATAAGCGATTTGGTCCTTTGCAACCTTGTAAATGGTCTGATTTAAAAAAAAAAAAAATAGAGATTCCAAATACTGTATTACAATAAAATCCTTCAAACCGAGTATCGTATGCTTTGCGTACGGACAGACAACACGAACTGAATAGGTGCTTACGCATTCGCTAAAATGCACACCTGAAAATCATGTCGAAATTTAGTTATTGGTATTCAAAGGATTACAGAAATTATCATCGGTGAATGCTTCATGCATTTGCCAAGTCATGCTCATCAACAATACGTCGAAGCTTAGTTACTTTCTGAAAACTCTACAGAACAGGAAACCTTTGGCCAAGCCTTTCCCCGCCGAAATTTCTACTTATTTCCAAAAATGATTCCCATCTATCCCTCCATGGTTCGTATTTCATCGGGACAAAGCGCGATAAGCTCTAATTTAGAATTCAATGTTTCGGGACGTGGGGATGAACTGAGGACTCACACAACCACAGCTTGTTAAGTGTGGAGTGAGTTCGTCATTTAACGCCCTGTCTCGCTCATCTAAAGTAAAGGATATGCTCAAGCTTTTGCAAACTATTTATAGATGTACAAGTGAAACCTTTCATTACATTCTTAGAATCAAACTTTTCCGTATACATTTTTTTTTTTCATGTGTGCATGCTTGTGTGTTTGTTTTTAGTGCTTCCTATTTAATCGTTTACGATTCCTTGAAGTAGCATTTAAGACTTATGTAAACCTAACATCTATGCTTGCATTTCTTTCTTTTCTTTTCTTTTTTTTTAATTCTTATGTTTTCCTAAGGTAATGGGAGTAGTTTACTTTGGTTCGTTTATGCGCTTCTTAAGGAACGATACTGAATATTTATGATACTGAATATATATATATATATATATATATATATATATATATATATACACACACACACAACAGTATTCAAATCTACAGATTTTTTTTAAGCTAACACAGCTCTCTAAAAACTGCTATCAACTCAACCAACCAGACTTGCAAAAGGAAAAGAGGAAGGAACTAAACGCATTTTCTGTATTTAAGTAAATGTGACGCTGCTAAAAGTACTAAAAATAAACTAACGAAGTTGTATTAATAGGTCTCTGTGAATAAAAAATTACCTTTAATCACCTTCGACGCGATCTTCTTCCTTTGCAGTTATGCACAAACTTAGACACCCTTCCCATCTTCCAGAACAATCATGGAACTTACTTTTATCTTTTTATTTACTAATTTATTTAAAAGAGGCTTCCATGTTTCTAGGTATCATCTGTGACTTGATATATAGAAGTAAGGGGAAAGATCTAATTTAAATCTATCTGTCACGAGCGGTTTGTGGAAAACCAGTAAATAATTACGATTCTCCGCAGCATGTGTCATTCTTTGCATTGTAATATTAATCGGAACAAATTGTACATCCTTAAACTATTGACAATAATATATTAACAACATTCAGCAAGAAAATTGAACTACTGTGAGGCAAAATTCTTGTGCAGAATTTTTACCTAAAATTTATACTGATATAATGTACAAGTCAGCTTTTATGTAAACTACGCAGTTATTACAATTGCCATTACTGAGTCAACGATCAAAAAAAAAAAAAAATGAAAGCAGTATACCAAAAAAGCACAAAAATTGCGCACAGTGCTGCTGTACATGGATAAAAATGTATACGCGTTAACTTGCATTGCAGTATTTGAGGCGACCTTGGATGCCTGATATAGCTGGTAACAATCACGATTTCACAGCGTAGAAAAAAAAATTAGTGCACATTGTTAGAAATATGAAAAATAGCACTTAAAAAAAAAACAAGTTTGAAAACAACTCACGTTATTTCCTGAAGGAAGGTGAACCACAGCATTAACTTATTTTACTTCTTTGTAGCGTCTGATTCTAAGAATTCACAGATTTCGTTAACGATGACTGGACACATATTTTTGATATCAGATGGCCTTCCTTCTTGTCTCTCCTTCTTTAACTATCAACATTTATATGATTCAATAATGAAGGTAAATTCTGCAAAAGCATTATTTTATTATGAGTAACTATTACGGAGTGTCGTCAGTCGTTGTCAAAATATTTCGCTGGAACTTTATACACTCCTTCTAATGTCCAGGCAAGATGAGCTTCAGTTCTGAAAATATGAAAACGTCACAGACAAAATCTTGAGACTGTCCTGCTTGGTTTAGTGGTAGGCATAGTCGCTCTCCAACCTGTGGTCCCGACTGTTCGTGATTGTCTTTAAGTGAGAGATGAATTTCATTATCCGTGCGAGATCACCGCTTTGCTTGAAGTAGCTTGAAAAGGTCTCGTGATTGGTGTGTAGAGCATTGTTTCCGCATTACAGAAAAATACTAAATAAATCCTTTACTCGTTCGCAGTAGTAGTATAATATAGGTCACACCTAAGAAATATTACCTGAAAAAAAAAAAACAACCTTGAGCGTTGCACAATTGACGAGCTATTTTTATCCTTTAATAAATGTTTATCACGACAAAATTGTTATCAGCTTTTTTGAAAGGAATATATCGAAATAAAAATTGCATAATAACACCCTTGTGAAGGTAAGAGTTATAACATTTATAAGAATAAAAAAGGAAGTGTAAAAATGTTGGATAACATTTGTTTTTCTAAGTTAATCTAAGTAACTATGGTTACGTAACTAGATGACATTCAATACTTAAATTAGGTAACATTGAATGTTATCTAGTTACTAATGTTACCTGCCATGAAGATGTGACCATACTTGGGAACAATTCAATTCAATTCAATTCAATGCACAAAAGGATCATACAAAAGGATCCTAGATTAGGATAAGACACTGATCTGGAAAAATTGGATATCAGAAAAGTGATGTCAATAAGATCTAAAATGCTCCTCTCAAACCAAATTAAAAATTTGTACTTAGGTTTAATGGCAAAAAAAAAAAAAAGATTGCGCACGAGCACTCGCGCACACACACACACACACACACACACACACACACACACACACACACACACATACACAAACTGGATTCCACAGATATAATGGCGAGTTTGGACGTCACAAGCCTGTTTACCAGACATCAATCCTAGAAGATATTTTTCCAAATGGAATATGTGCATGGAGATATTTGAACAAACAGACATCGACATGTATCACACAAAACCAAGACTTTGGCTCAAGTACGAGTATGTCGATGACATCTCGTCATTTGGCCAGACTACTCATGAATAAGGCTATGAGAGAGCTTAAATAGCACACTACAACAAAGAGCCACTCCGCCGACATCTCGCTACGATTTTCTCAACATCTAGTTCAAGTTTGAATAATAACAGCTGTTAATTCGGAAATCTCTTCCATTTTTTCTATTTGTTTTTCAATCTGACGAAATGCATAAAATTTATGTACTAAAGTAGTAATTAAATCACAATTTCTTTAAACAGGCACGTGATATTCGCCATACGAAAAGCATTGTTTTTCTCTCTTCTGAAGTGTTTCTCTAGATGAAACATTTGAATTACTCCTTGAAGACTTTCTCGCAGATATCCTTCGTCTCTTCGACATTCTCATTCATTCGAGCTACTTCGCTTGTCAGAACAAGTTTTACTAACAAACAGAAGATAGCATCAAGGGTAGTCTTCTTTCTCCTACCCTCGCGAACTTCTTTATGGAACGATTTGAATAGCAACTGTTCGATAACTTCTATCCTATGCCTTCTTTATGGTACAGATAGTAGATGATATTTTTGCAGTACTGCAGGTTTTCCTTTCAAATTGCAAATATTAATTCTGCATCATCGCATATTTTTACTCCGGAAGTACAAAGAATCGTTGTATTTCCTTTTTTTTTTTTTAGATTTCTTTGTTCTTTGTAGCCGTACTATGATGAAGAACATCCTTGTTCTTCGTTATGAAAGTCTTTACTCTCATCCATCGAGCTTATTCTTTGTACTTTGGGGAGGTGTTGCTGACATAGGAAATAAATTTTATTAAGATCACCTTCTTATATATATAATATATATATATATATGACGATTCATTGACTCGGTTGAAATACATATTGTAAAATAGAGTTGAATGGCTTAAATCGAGAGTTAGATAAAAAAAAAAGGGGGGGGGGGTTAATAGTAAAACACGATTGGTTTCGGCTTATAACAGCCTTATCAGGTAACATTATAAAAGAAAAGAAAAAACACTAAACACTGAAGCTTAAAGAAACTATGAACAACATAGAGAGTCTCTATACATAATTAGCATGAAAACGTTGTGTATATATATATATATATATATATATATATATATATATATATATAGAATTTTGAACCACCCAGTATATGTATATACTTTTCTTTCTTTGGTTTGAAAAATATTTGTATTTAAAATATCGATATTCTGCTGTGGAATGTTGTATTCACAATAAACCACAAAAATAATAAATATTGAATAAAATCAATCGACGCTTTTCAAAGTCAAGTAAATATTTCCGAGACACATTCGTTTCTCTTGTACTCCTAACAAATTATTAAAGCGATCGAAGACAGTCATAAAAAAGGTATCTTTCTGGGATGGCATGTGACTGATTATCACAGCAAATGAATCCAGAGAGACATTTGTAGTTTATGTGTTTTAGTTTAGTTAGAGTTTATGCTATGTCAAATGAAAACTCTGATCTGGGTGCTTTGGAAAGTATGCATGACTCATTTAATAGCTAATATTAGTAAAGGATAGGTTGATAATAGTCGCTGAGAACAAAATAAACAATGTTTTTTATTTGTCATGAGAAAGTTTTCACTTTGTTTCTCATGACACTGAAGCGTATTTTTTTTAAACAGTAATCTCGTAATAGAAGAAGTTGCAAAAGTAAAACCTATATCATATCATATCATATCATATCATATCATATCATATCATATCATATCATATCATATCATATCATATCATATCATATCATATCATATCATATCATATCAGCGCTGTGTGACAAGGCAGCTGTTCGTGTGTTTAGAGGCTAAAAGAAAATGGATGACTGATGAAAGCCAGTATTCTTGAAAATACCTATAGATAAGGCAAAATAATAACGGAATGTCAATGAGGAAGTAATCGGACAGGATCTGTGAGAATGAACGGAAAGTCATCTATTTAGCATAGATAAGTTAACATGTAGTTATAAAGATAAGAAGTAGCATCTTCAATGGAAGATTTTTTGAAGTTATAAATGTGATGCGTTTTTGTAAGGAGAGAGCTAGGAAGAGAAATTTGGTCTTGCCTGGAGATCGGAGGTCTATCAAAATGAAAATGAACTATTTCCTGTGAAAAAAGAAATTCAATTGCATTATGGAAGAATTGGGATTGACAATATTGTTGTACTCATTCCACCGGAGAATGAAAACGAATCAGTTTTGATTATGGAAAATCTTGAATCTTATAGTGCTTGAACACTACAAGATTTGATATTGCCTTTCTTCATTAGAAATGAAGAATAATAATAATATATAGAGTTTACTCCTATAGAATTTGAAGTCAGCAAGATAAGATGATTTTTATAGGAGGAAGAGCGTAGGACAAAGTTCAGAACCTTGAGGCACTCCAGCATTGGCGAAGGAGATCTGAAATAAAGACGATGTCCATCATAAATAAGTGAATGATTAGAAAGGATACTAGCACAACTGCAAATTACGGAAAACAGATCATAACGTGGTTGTTTAGTGAGTAATTGTCCATTGCCAGATCCGATCTATGTCCTGAAATATATTGGCTAGGTTATCAAATATGGATTATGACTGGTAGAATTCATATTGACAGTAACCGCTTCCATGTGAAGAATTCAACTGTTGATAACCTTTCCCATTATTTTTGAGAGAAATGAGGAGAAATGCTGGGCTGATAATTTCACGCTGACTTTTGTCTTCTTTTTTATAAAATGGACTGAATATAGATTTGCTTCCATACTGAAGGGGTGGGGGACGCCGGAAGAATATGTTATATTTTAGAGATGATATAGATGACTGGTAATTCTGGAGCACTAGTTTTCAGTGCAGTTTAGAGAGTCAAACTATCTGAAAACACCAAGTCTGTCGGTTGGAAAGTGGAAATGCTATCCACTCTTCGAATTATAATCCTTAGTATGTTTATGTCATTGCACATCGAACAGAAAAGTACCATACTATCGATAATAGCGAACTGCTAATTATTATTAGTATAAATCTATCGTTATTATGAAAAAAAAATCTGTATGCGAATACGTTTCAAATAGTTCTGTTACATTAAAATTGAAGTGGGATTATACGCCGATATACGGATTCTTCTGCAACAAATTCCATCAAAAGCTTATGAAATGTTTTATGATAAAAGACGTTTTAAGGATTATTACTGAAGTGGTATTGTATGTATTTTACATTTGTGTTATATTGTTTGAATTCGGGCTGAACTGTTTTTGATTGAGTGTCCTTGTTAACAACGCTCTACGTGTCACTGTAAGTGTTTATAATTAAAACGGGCAGACGTGATGAGCGTGTCTCCGTGAATAGAATTTTATCGAAAATCTTTCAATTAAGTTTTTAACATGAAATCAGAATGCATGATCTAACTATGAGAAAAACATTCTCTGTTCGTTATTCACATTGTACGCTATTACACTGTGCTTGTGTAACGATGTTTTGGTGAAACTGTAAACCATTGGGTCCACTAAAACTATCAGATATGATATCAGATCATGCAAACATGGTAACAAGTTGTTTATGTGTGTAGATTAGTTAGTGCAATTATCAAGTGGATGATTATCCGAAATCACCACCTCCAAACATTAATTACCACAAAAATCCATTCATCACATCTCAAATAACAGTGTACCGTAGTACACTTGGTAGCGAACACGCTATTTGGTTGGAACGATCTGGTTTCGAATTCTGCTGTGGACACGAAGAACTTTTATAAGAATTTTTAAACTGATGGTAAGCCAGTCTGATTCAATCAGAGGTAGCAAAGTATTATCTCATCTGCATACAGAAAACACAAGCGATTGTTAGACATATCAGTCATGAGTAAGAGAGAAAGAGAGAGAGAGAGAGAGAGAGAGATGAGAGTTAACTGCCAGCATCCAAGAATGCATTAGCAGAGCTAATCTCAGGTGGTATGGTCACTTAAATAGAATGGGGGAGGAAAGATTAGCAAAGCAAGTGTTCTCTGCCAGGTTGGCAGGAAAACGACCGAGAGGAAGACCAAGATATAAGTAGATTGATACGGTACAAAGTGCCTTAGATGATAGAAATATAAGTTCTGATAATGGTGGAGTCTTGACAAGTAACAGACTGATTTGGAGGAAAATTGTAGATAAGAAGTTAGTAATGATGTAATTTTTTCATGTAGTACTATCATATCCTGTACACCCCTTGAGGTACATGGCAGGAAATTGATGATGATGATGGTGATGATGATGAAGTTACAGCCTGAAACAGTCTTAAAACAAAATGGATGGAATTAGTGATTGATTCAGAGCTTCTTCTCCGTCGGAACATTGGAAGCCTATGCAAATAGAAAGGAGGGGAGAAAGAGAGAGTGTAAAATTGCTTGTCAGGTATTGTAACATTTATTGTTTATGACTTTAATTTTTAGAGAGCCTCCGTAGTTCAGTCGGTACACGAACCCATTTGGTCGGAAGGACCTTGGTTCGATTCCTGACCATGACGCAAGGAACCTTTATCTCGTCTATTTCCACTAAAGGTGAGTGAGCAGGTCTCATACGGAGAAAGGTTTTTTTTTTTTTTTTTTTTCACCCGGTCATAAAATACATACTTAATCCCTCATTAGGAGGGCTCGATCTGTCCTAAGAGACCGCGGGAGGAAAAGGAGTAACCCCATACGAAATAAATACTTTAATTTTTTACTTCACTGTTCACTGATATTTATTTCTAATTTTTTGAATTATAATTCTACATTATGCTGACAGAGATTTTTTTCCCCTTTCGTCTTTTTCTACTTTAATAAAATTTTAGAATATTATTTTGCTGATTTCTTGAAAAGAGAGGCATCAAATGTGTTCAGCCGGATGCGATGCCAAATGAGATGGGTATAATTACCCTTTAATTAGCTGTCTTTGCACAACGGAAGTAACTTATGTGGTGATAATCCATCTGTCTCTCTCTCTCTCTCTCTCTCTCTGTCCATGAGAAATCTATTATCAGAACATGGACTGAATCCATTAATACATTACTAAAATATACAATTTAAACTACATATTCGTTTTAGGTTTCTTGGTTTTCGCAACTATCTGTCTCTTGCTGATCTGACGAAAGGGTTCAGACTAGGATCAGGTAATTGTTTTTACTGATGACCTAGATTTTTCCCAAGTTGATCCACTCGGCGAACCGCCCATATATAAATTAACTGCAATATGTAAATAAACATTCATATATGCATACGGGACATACATGCCATTACAAAGATTACAGTTACTGAATATTTATAATTACAGTTATAGGCAGTTTAAATTTTTAATAAGTAATAATAAGAATAATAAATAAATAAATAAGCATTACCACGTATATAGAACGTTACATATATAAGTGATGAGTTCAACTTGTAAGAAACTGTCATTCACTCTCTACGTACAGTAAAATTAAATGTAGATAAAGTTCATTCGGGCAGATTAGTGAGCCAAAGTTTTGTTTACAACTAAAGGTTTCCGCGTTTTCTAAACGATTCCTCAGAGCTTTCCCAACTTCAGAAGATATTCCGGATAATATCGTGCACACAATATCGATATATTAATTTTTGTGAGAGATACCAAATGTTTTCGTCGGACAGTTATGTCGTATTTTTCTATTTCAGAGAGAACCAGTTTCGTTGCGTTAGTCTTTTTACACCCAAGACATAACATTTGGCACAAATTTGACAGTGATTACGGCCAGTTTAGTCATGTCAAATGAATGTGTTCGCCTGTAGGTCGTCCGTTTTTGTGTGATGAAAAACCAAAGTTTCCGAGAGAGAGAGAGAGAGAAATTTCCAACTTGGTTTGAGGCCAGTTAATTACTCTTTAGGAGAAATTTCAGTGCATGTTCTTCGGCTGGTTTGCCAGTTTCATGAAATGGAAAACCGGAATTTCCGAAAGTGAAACATCCTAACTCGCCTTCAATTGAGAATCCTTATAAAGTTTTCTCGCGTACTCGTTCGTATTCGAATTCAAGTCTTGCAAATCGAAAACGTTACGATATCTTCATCTGAGCTAAAAATGCACTAAGATTTGGTTAAGGAAATATTTCTCTAACCAAAATTAATGTCATTAATGGAACAAAATTGTTTAATTACCTAAACTATAAAATATAAGGTCGCTCTAAGATCAGGATCTAAGCTTCTTGATAGATTTTAAATCTAGATGTAAATTGGAATTTACGTTTGATAAATTATTACCCACGAAGTTCAAAACCTAGTTTGTGCCACCCAAAATGGGCAAAATGCGTGTTATACAGATAGGCTCATTTCTGATGCCAGAAAAGGCAGGAAGAACTAATAAGAGCTAATAAAAATAATTGAATTATTCCATAGCAGAAATGTATAAAATGGATAGAAGACTGGAGCACCACTTACGATAGAAGAAAACCTCTGACAAAAACAAGTTACCACACGAGAAGACATCATAGGGTTTATAGATATATAAAGCTGTGGTGGAAATTCGGTATTTTAATGTCTAGCAGTTAATCATTAACGAATGAAGACTTATGGTTCCCAGAGAAACGAGAAGTGTGAGTGACAGCAGGATGATAGGACTTGTGACGTATGAATCACGTTATTTTAGCAGAAGGAACTGAGCTGGGACAGCTATATTATGCTTCGTTGGTTACTCATTTAAAGTTTTCTATAAGTAATTCATAACAATATGAAGAAGTGTATTTAAAGCAAGAATTGGGTACATTGATTAGAATGATTAAATCTCACATTATCCGCGCGGTTAGCCTAGTGGTTACGCGCTTCGCAACCATATGCCTGGGGAAGGAATGTCCTAGGTTCGCTTCCCGTCGGTGACGTGAGGAGTTGAACGATCTTCCTCAGCCATAGCCAAGTTAGCCGGGCTTGGGCGTGGACAGTAGGGTTTTTTCCAGCTTATCCTGGAGTTTTTCATCCCGCCCCCCCCCCCACCCCCCCCCCCCCCCACCCCCCCCCCCCCCCACCCCCCCCCCCCCCCACCCCCCCCCCCCCCCACCCCCCCCCCCCCCCACCCCCCCCCCCCCCCACCCCCCCCCCCCCCCACCCCCCCCCCCCCCCACCCCCCCCCCCCCCCACCCCCCCCCCCCCCCACCCCCCCCCCCCCCCACCCCCCCCCCCCCCCACCCCCCCCCCCCCCCACCCCCCCCCCCCCCCACCCCCCCCCCCCCCCACCCCCCCCCCCCCCCACCCCCCCCCCCCCCCACCCCCCCCCCCCCCCACCCCCCCCCCCCCCCACCCCCCCCCCCCCCCACCCCCCCCCCCCCCCACCCCCCCCCCCCCCCACCCCCCCCCCCCCCCACCCCCCCCCCCCCCCACCCCCCCCCCCCCCCACCCCCCCCCCCCCCCACCCCCCCCCCCCCCCACCCCCCCCCCCCCCCACCCCCCCCCCCCCCCACCCCCCCCCCCCCCCACCCCCCCCATCATGGTGGGCGATCCTCTCATAAGAGTTATTTGTCAATGCTGGAGTGTTCCAATGTTTTGTGCTATCACTCACTCTATCTCCTATACATCAGTGACGTTCTTTCTCTAAATTCAACTCCTAATCATAGTTTTGTTCATAACAGTACTCTCTATTTGAGAACCACTCTCATTACAGTACTTTCCATTCAACTCGTGTTCATAGTTTTGTTGATAATAGGTTTTTTTATTTGATTTTTATGGCGCAAAGACATCAAAGGTCATACTGCGCCAGGACACAAGGTCACAACAGTACATATGAAAATTGGTTAGTAGGACAATCACAAATATCCATGCCCTTGGCGGGATTCGAATCTGCAGCCTCTTGGTTGGAGAGCAGATGCGCTAACCACTCGGGCAAGGTCGGCGTTGATAATAGTACTCTCCATTTGAGAATCACGTTCATTACAGTGCTTTCCATTCATAGTTTTGTTGATAATAATACTCTCAATTCGAGAACCACCTGTTAGTACTCAAATGACTGAAGCTTCTAGATCTTCTACAACCAACATTCCGTTCAAGATCAGTTTCCCCTTTTCGGGCTGACTTTCACATCCTCTTATCCTGCCATAAAATATTACACCCATAACCTCACCCTTCAAAAAACCTGGCATCTTTTTTTCGTTCAAACTCCAGTTTTCTCCTGCTAAATTACTAACTCTTTGCAAATCCACCGACCTTAAAGTATTGTACAAATGATATTCCATGCTCGAGAATGCGAAATCTAGAATATTCTTTTTTTCCCCCACCCCACCTTAAGATTTCCTTTCAACGTTCAGTAACTTTCTACTCAGTAACAGTCTGCTTCATCTACGGCTCTCCAAATTCTGACAATCATTCTGCTTGATTTCTTATTCTCCAAACTAGATTTTCTGAACCCCAACCAGCTGAAACAGTGAAGGTATTTTCATAAGTGACAATGTCGCAATTGGCTTCACTTCTTTAAATCCACTGATCCAACTAGAAGAGATGCATAAGTGCTATTAGTAATAAATTAACATTAACTGTCCAACTCTACCACTAGAATACCAGATAATTCTTTCTTTCAATACCCTTGTGTTTCTTAATCAGTTGGTCTTCAAATACGGAAGAAATCACTTCACTTCTCTTCTCGGTAATAATAACACCTGGCTATTATCTAATGCAAGTTTCCTCGTCTGCAGAATGCCCTTCAGCTAATCCCAGAATCTTGTGTCCTCTGCAGCCACAATGACGCACAATGAGATGATTCCGGTGCTTGATTTTTTCTTTCTATGTTACACAATTATTATCATAGAAATGAAGGCATTCGATCCCACTCCATTCAACACTGCCGTCCACTAAAAAAATTATTTTTCAATACAATGAAAAACAGAATTAAGATCTCATTTCCCTTTCTTACCTTTGATAAGTAAATCGTTCAGACAAAATCCTATCGCTCCCTCTCTCATATTGAACTAACAATTTCCTTTAGTCTTTTCATGCTTAAACATACCATATCTGTAGCTTTCTCTACCTAAAATAATAATAATAAAAATGGCTTCTTTTCGGCATAAAATGCCTTTTCATCTAAATTAAAACCCCGTGCAACTTGCAATACTGTTCTTATTTTTAGGTAATGCATGTAAAACGTCCCTAAAAATTCTTAATATGGTCCACAAGAGGTCAGTTGGGCTAATTAATGGTCCCTCTCTTTCCGACTCACTATCTCATGGACAGTGTTTCTTTCTCATCCTTTTTCTAATGCACACTTTCTTGTCACAAGCAAATCACAAGGGGTCCTGACATCCTTTTACAGTCCGGATGCAAAACGCACCGAATTTGCCTCTCGTATTCTCGACTTTCATTTCATTCCATTCGCCTATAATTCTTTAGAACAGGCTTATTCTATCTGCTCAAGAAGAATATAAATAGGTTCTTTATCCCATAACTTCTGCTTATACACAGTAATAATGTTGTATAGGTGGATCATGAGGGATTGACAATAAATTTAAACCAATTAAAAAACTGGGAGTTGTTCGGTTCACTGCATTAACCAGATTTTAAATAATATATTGAATAAGATGGACATTCATAGAACTAAAAAAGATGGCTGCATTTATAATACTCATCATGGTTCGTGAAACTATTGAGATAGATAACTTTCAAGTGTAAACGTGATATAAACTTAAGTGGAACAAATATAAATTGTGATCGCGAAAGTGAATGGTTTGAAAAGGAATGTGAAAATTGCCACTTAGAATAAGAGAATCACAGTTATCCTTTAGAACTCTGAAATAATGAACCAGCATGGGTTCTTTTCAAAAATTGCATCCTGTTTTCTATTAAAAAGTGAAAAACTGAAGAAACAACTTTGAAAACAGAGTTCATATCACTAGGACAAGGACGCAAGATCTAATTAGACTCGTCGATATAATTCTTAATTTACTTTTATTGTTCAAACCTTTCATTTATCGAACAAACACTGACGTGTTTCGCGCAGTCTTCATTCATACACGATTTTTATAGTCTACAAACCTTGCGATTATTTAATGTTATGTTCTTGATAAAAATGTTATCACATAAAGAATAATAATGTCGTCCAAAATAAGCAAGTCCGATTCTTCTACAGCTAGCAAGAAAAGAAAAACATTGACTTTGGAAACAAAACTCAACATTATTAAGGATTTTGAAGGCGGAATGAAAATTTGTGAGCTAGCAAAGAAGTTCGATCTACAGGAATCCACAGTAAGAACAATCAAAAGATAAAGAAAGAATTCTCGCTGCTGTGAAAAATGCCCACTCATTGAATTCAAGCATGATTCGTAAACGTCATGGGATTATTGGTGAGATGGAAACGATGCTTAAATTATGGTGTGATAATCAATATCTAGCCAAGCCAAGCTGATTTTTGAGAGGCTAAAAGTAGAAGCGGTCATAGAAGAAAACTTCGTGGCCAGTAATGGTCGGTTCAACCGATTTAAAAATCGCTGTAACTGGCACAGCATCGCGGAGAGTGGAGAGGCGGCAAGCGCTGATAAAGGGGCTACGTCTTCTTTTCCTGAGACACTTAAGGCTATTATCGAGGAAGGTAGCTATAGCAGTCAAATCTGTCAAATCTATAGCAGTCAAATCCATATTTAATGTAGACGAGACTGGCTTGTTCTGGAAAAAGATGCCTAAGAGAACTTTCATCGCACGTGAATCAAAAACGTTTCCTGGCTTTAAGGCTTCCAAAGACCGGTTGACATTAATGCTTAGTGGAAATGCAGCTGGTGTTGCAAGTTAAAACCTCTCTTAATTTATCGCTCCGAAAATCCAAGAGCTCTAAAAAAAAAAAAAAATCTAAAGCTGGCTTGCCAATGACTTGGAAGTCAAATTCTAAAGCTTGGGTGACTGCTTCTATTTTTGAAGACTGGTTTGGTCACCACTTCATACCTGAAGTTGAACGTTATTGCCAGTTTAAAAAAATTCCGTTTAAAGTTATGCTCATTATTGATAATGCACCTGGTCAGCCTCCTGCAACTTTAATTGATTTTGATCCACGTGTAAAAGTTGTTTTCTTGCCTCCAAATACAACCAGCTTACTTCAACCGATGGACCAAGGAGTTATCAAAACATTCAAACGTACTACACACTGCGTTCTTTTGCAAGTCTGAATGAAGCTATGAGGCAAAATGAGCAACTGTCTGTTAAAGAGTTTTGGAAACAGTTTAATGTTTTAGATGCTGTAAGGATTATCGGAGATTCTTGGTCTGAAATTTCCCAAAAAACCTTGAATGGTGTCTGGAAAAAACTTTGTCCATCCTTTTTTAAATGCGAAACGGAAATGTTGCCAGAAACTGATCAAGTTGTTGAGCCAATAGAAGAAGTTGTCAACCTTGCCAGGCAATTAGATTTAGAAGTCGACAGTGAAGATGTCAGCGAGCTGTTAGACTCACATAACAAGGAGCTTACAGTCGACCAGCTCATAGAGATACGTGAGCAAAGCGCTACTGAAGAGGTCCAAACCTCAGATCCAGTTCTACCAGAAAAGCACATGACAACTGCAAAATCAACAGAAGGTATCAGCTTAAGTAAAAAAGGTTTACAGATTTTGGAGGACATAGATTCTAACGAGGAACGAATTGTAGCCACAAGGCAAGAAATAAAAAAATCATTGGCTTGCTATGAAGAAATTTTGCGTGACAAGAAAATTACATTATGCCGTCAGACGAATCTATTAGATTTTATGCAACCATCAACATCGAAATAACGTTCTTTTTTTTTTATATACGAAAAACTACAATTATGATTATATTTCTTAAAAAAAATAGGTGTTTTTGTAAACCTTTGGTCCCAATTAACTAATATTTTCTGTTTGTATATATAAATTACATGCAAAATTATACCCCGAGTTACGCGAATTCGACTTACGCGCTTTTTGTTGGTTCCACCTACCGCGTAACTTGGGGGTTTTACTGTCTAACGATAAAATTATTCTATAAAACTGAACAGCCCAAAAAGAAGCAACTCATTCTGAAGATTATGCTTCCATCGAGTAGTGGAATCTTCACGCGTTCAGTAGTTTCATAAGCAACTTAATTTACCTATTGTTATTCCTTATTATTATTATAGTTTAATTATCGATATAATGCAACACAATAGGTTAAATAAAAAAAAAGTATATTAGTATTTTGCCTCAAGTTACGAACGGATTCTCAAGGTAAGCGACTGCAAATTCGCAATAAAATAAGTAAAGAACCCGAAATATTCAAACTGATGTCAAAGCTTTGACTTTCTCTAAGCGATGTCAAAAGCTGGCCGGTTTCGTTTATACTCGTTTTTTTTGTATATATATATATATATATATATATATATATATATATATATATATGGGAATAAATTTTTAACTTGGGTATATTGTATATTAGGATAACCAAGCAATTTTATATGCTTGGTTATTTTAGCTCCTAATCCCAAGTATGCAAACAATTAAGTTTGCGCCTGAAACAAAGTTCAAGTCTAAAGATGGTACAACACCAGGGCAGCTCATTGTAAAGGTGGTTAAAGCTTTGATCACTATTCTTAGTATTTTCCCATAATGTAAAGCACATCTCACTAGAAGATGTATACTGCAATGCATTATGGGTGGGGTCACTACCCAGACCGGTTTCGACCTTTTTTGAGGTCTCCTCAGTGAGTAGCTAGACCCTAAATACCAAGGTTTTAGTAATACAAAAGGCTTTGTATTACTAAAACCTTGGTATTTAGGGTCTAGCTACTCACTGAGGAGACCTCAAAAAAGGTCGAAACCGGTCTGGGTAGTGACCCCACCCATAATGCATTGCAGTATACATCTTCTAGTGAGATGTGCTTTACATTATGGGAAAATACTAAGAATAGTGATCAAAGCTTTAACCACCTTTACAATGAGCTGCCCTGGTGTTGTACCATCTTTAGACTTGAACTTTGTTTCAGGCGCAAACTTAATTGTTTGCATACTTGGGATTAGGAGCTAAAATAACCAAGCATATAAAATTGCTTGGTTATCCTAATATATATATAAATATATATATATATATATATATATATATATATATATATATATATATATATATATATTTATTTATTTATTTATTTGGTGTGCATATCTTAAAACGTAGCACCATGACGCCCATCATGGTTTATGTTTGTGAAGGTCTTTACGTGGTAGTCGATTTGCATTTTTGCATTGCCGGCGTGAGACTACCACAACCACTGGACTTCTTATTTCGACATCCAAAGTGGTTGAATAGTACTGTATTATTATTATTACTACTATCATTATTACGTGATACTTCAAAGGAGTCCAAGGACTCATCGCGGGAGGACACTCTACTCCCCTCCTTAATCCTCCATCTATTGCTGCCACAACGACACTCACGCCTACAAGCATCACCAACAGTATTTTTGTCTGTAAATTGCGTGTGTTCTCATGGCCAACCCTACTAGCTCCGTATGAGATGGCTAACTCACCTTCAATTGAAACCAACTGCTGTTGGTTTATAAAATATATGTATATATATATTTTATAGAGGATGACATTTTCCCAAATCTTTGACGATTTTTTTTAAGCAGCGAGATTTATTTAAATTAGGAGTGTTCTGTAAAGTATATTATTATTATTATTATTACGGGAGACTCCAGGGAGTCCTTAGACTCATCGAGGGAAGCCCTAAACATCATGTCCACACAACTATTCGACATTCTCACAGTATCTGTCATACCTTGCCTTGAACTCATTCGCTGTCATAGCACTCATAACAGCCTCTGGCAGCTTATTCCACTTATTCAGCACTCTAAAAGTAAAGAACCCAGCTCTAACACCCTTGCTAACCACACTCTTGCCCAGCTTCCATAGATGTCCCCTAGTTCTCCCACCACCTGTCCTGATCTCAAAAATATCCTCTGAATTAATCCTATAGCAACCCTTCAGCAATTTGAATGTCTCAATCATATCTCCCCTTTCCCGCCTATCAACCAATTTCTGCAACCCACAAATCTTCAACCTGTTCTCATAAGGTTCATTCCGTAGACCTGCTATCATCTTGGTCACTCGCCTCTGGATCCTCTCCGCCTCCTCCCCATATATGAATGTTTACATAAGTACCATATAAAATTACCTATATCCATAAAATTACCTATATTCTAATTGATTCACCTATTCCGCTGCTGTTTTTGCCAGGTACTATAACACGGAGGTATATTGAATTATGTAACCTTCAAGACATAACAGCTTCAAGACAACTTCTCAGATTTGCTGCTCTGTGAGATAATTCCCCTTTCCTCTCAGACATCAGCTTAACTAGAACCGAAGGGGACATAGCAGTTTTTGCTACTCTACTTTTTTTTTTATTAACCTTTAAGGGAAATGCTTTAACACCCTGAGATACAATCACTCTCCCTTCCCTTTTTTCCCCTTGGATACTCCTGAATTGAGTCATTTCATTATGTCCCTGCTGGATGAGCAGGCATGTGTGTTCAAAGAGATTTATATTCAGCTGTCCAAATAAGAATAGACCCTACATGATTTTAAAAATATATATAGTAAAATAAAAAACAAAATCGTGCAACTTTAACGAGTCGTCATACTTGCAGCACGAACCCTCCGGAATATGAACGCCCGCGGGAAAACACCTGCTCTAACCCAGAGTGTGAAGTATAGGCGATCACGTATTGACTGCGGATATAGGGAAGTCTGACTCACGTCGCTAAGGGCAACTCACGTGACAATCCATTCTACTGAGCTGTTTTTTCCTATTATTATTATTCTTTCTTTCTTTTTCCTTCCCTATTTTTAATCGCCTCTTATAAGCACACTATCGAACTTCAATGGCAGCTTCAGCCATTCTGCTACAGGGACGTGTCAAGGACGACCATTTGCCGAGATCGCGTAGGTTGACAGCGCAATCTACCACTGAAGCCTTACCAAATGTGTCAAGGTTAGAACAGCAAAACAAAATTAGACAACTTTGTTCCTCTCTCTCTCTATATATATATATCCCTTTCGTTCTCTCAACCAAGACGCCGACTCACTCGAAAAAGTGAAAATACTTTCAAACACCCTTTCTTTTTTAATCCTATCTATATCATAATTTAGGCTTAGCGACGAGATCTGTTTTAGCTTAACATTAAACGGAGAACATTTCAAATAGTTAAGTTGCATTCTGCTAGACCGTCGTTAGGGTATGTCTTCTTTAAATTAAAAAAAAAAAACATTATAAAAAAATTAAAAAAAAAAAACGATGTGAAAAATGGTTGCAATACAATTTTGCTGGTTTTTGCCGCCTTCCAAACCTTGAGCATTGTCTTAGTTGCTTAAGATGACCCTAGCACTGTCATATAAATCTCAAAAACAAAAATGATAATACGGATATAATATAATCAGAATTCAAATTATCCCTAATAACAAAAATGTACATATGACATTTTATCAAGGACATTAAATGAAAAGTGGACTTGTCAGAAATAAAGTTCACGACATTCTTTACCGAAAGTGGGCAACGTTTTCCACCCTACTAGAAGACCAAAAACTGCTCAGAGAGTTTCTCAGGCTGCAAATTAACCTGCCATATGCTCGGTATGAAAAAGAAAGAATATAATTTCTTTCACAAAATCATAAATATTATGTACACGCACACGCATAGAGAACATTATATCACATGCAAAACTCTTAGTAAAATACTTGCTGCAAAATACAAATTTTATTCTAATAAATTTAGTTTAATCCTTTATCCAAGTGTGAGCAAACAAACTTTGCGCCTGAAAATATCTTCAGGACTGGGGTAAGGTAGTACAACACCGTGCTGTCTAAGAGTTAGATAATCCGAAATCTGACCAAATTTTCGACTTTTCCAAGTCACTTAAACTTCCAACAAGAAGGGTTATAATGGTCTCAAACCGAGCGATGAAACTACCTTTACAAGTGACGTTTACAAACATCTGTATTCATAATTGGACACTTTCAGTATTTTGTGTTTATAATTTGCAAATCATAAAATATCCCATGCTATCATTTTTTCCCCTGTTTGCATCTCATCTAAACAAAGACTCTGTGGATCTGTAGTCTTTCATTCTCCTCGACTCTTATTGGGTAGGACCTTTTCTAGACAGAAAGACAACGGAAATTAGAAATAAATTATCAGAGTTAAAAGTAATTATGAATAAAGTGAAAAAGACCAATCAAAATGTTTAATATTTTACAGAGCCTGCCAGTAATTTTTTTATGATAATTCTTCCCGCGATATGTTGGAAATCTCTGTACTTTAGGACGTTAGGTGTGAACTTTGGATTAGATAAGCTGGAAATCCTCTCTAGTGACCATGGTACTAGTTAATTTTTTCAAAATTTCCAGAATTTAGGCCTTCCATATCGCTGTGTACACTTTTCAAAACAGTGAAAAAGGATCCTAATGATCACAGAATAAAGTAATTTTCTTCCACTCGTCAGCGATCGTTACTTCTTGAGTGGTGGGAGAAGATGCATGCTTTCACTGCATTCTCGTTTGCTTTGTTTCTTGATTAAAATGTGGCATTACGATTCATCAACTTAACAAATACAGCGGAGAGAAGCGCCACTTTCCTGTTGACATCTGATGAGATGCTGAATTTCGCACACCAAGTATACACGCTACTCTTAAATACAAACAGATTAGTATAGTCTATCTAGTTGAGAGTCATTAAAAACGACTTATTTTTCTTTTTTTTAAAAAGTAGCTGAATGTTCCTTGTTGCAAATACACCGGTGTTGCTGAACTACTCTAAGAAAGATGCAACTACGGATCAAACAGTTTTGAGACATGGGACTTGTCCACTTTTCGTCTGTTCGATCTCATACTATTACAGATCAACTCAACTAAGCCTAGTGTATGTATCATATAATGCTATTTTACGATGTTGTTAAAAGACTTTATAAACGTTCCATAACTCCTAGAGAAAAGGACACACGCACAGTTTTGTGAACTGCATCACGAAAGCTCTTCCCCCACCACGAACCAATTATACAGAGAAATGGGCTTCCATTATGTTACATCTTTAAGGTAGTGTATACGAACAGCAGTTGGTTTCAATTGAAGGTGAGTTAGCCATCTCATACGGAGCTAGTAGGGTTGGCCATAAGAACACACGCAATTTACAGACAAAACTACTGTTGGTGTTGCTAGTAGGCGGGAGTGTCGTTGTGGTAGTAATAGATGGAGGATTAAGGAGGGGAGTAGAGTGTCCTCCTGCGATGAGTCCTTGGACTCCTTTGAGGTGTCACGTAATTATGATAGTAATAATAACACAACACTATTCAACCACTTTGGATGTCGAAATAAGAAGTCCAGTGGTTGTGGTAGTCTCACACCGGCAATGCAAAAATGCAAATCAACTACCACCTACCTATAGACCTTCGCAAACATATATATATATATATATATATATATATATATAACAAAAGTGCAATAGTGAAGTAGCAGCGTCATGCACAAACATTTGTTTGCATTTTTAAATATAGTATACACTATTGACCTGTAGTGCATTTAATACTCGTACATTGCATTTACACGTAATACAATATAATACAGGCTAAGAGTTATGTGATATGAAACACTGCTCTACAGACCAAACATGGAACTTTTTGAAGCCATTGAGTTTCTAATAAGCAGAATGGCGATCTCGCACCAGGCTATGGAGTGTTGATTATTCTTCATATGCTTTGATATTCTTATGCCCACAATTCCATTGATTATAAGTTTCTAGGTAGATATTTTTATACTTTATAAGCAAATTAAATTACCTTTTTCCTTCATAAGTTTTAGAAAATTGATTATTATTCCTTAAAAACTCTGTTAGGCAGAAAATGTTCATGCGTGCATATTTTACTCTCTTTCGAATGTTTTAGTTCATAATAAAGTATGGAAATTTCGGAATTTTTCTCCCTATATTTTGATCTGATGTTTTAAATTTTAATAATAAGGTCCCATTGGTTTTCTTTTTTGTACTAAATATATTACTGTTTTCATTCCTCAAATCAATTTTGAAACAAAAGTAGCCATTTTTCATCATTTTAATATGAATTTTAGTCACTCGCACAAGCATGCGGAACCTTTGGCAGGCTATCGATAAGTCAATGTTGCTTGAGCAAGTCAATCACTTTTAGGGGACGGAACTTGTCAAAGAGAATACGCTTAAAATAGTAAAAGGTGCCGACCTTTTAGCATCCTTTCACCCTATCCTAGAGATGTGCTTATTACATTTGTTGCTTCCCGTCATTACGTCACTGTAGCTTTCGGATATCCGGGTGGGAACAACATTTTCAGCAACACCTTGCACACTAGAGAAAGTAATTTAGGTGAGATAGAAGCCTGTGTTATCGCCAGGTCACGTCTGGAAGTAACTAACCAATTTACAAATCAGACACGATCGCGCGCATGTACAAAAGAACTGTTGCGTTGGCACATTCTTAACCTTTAAGAAAAGTGTTGCTTGAGTGAAAAAAAAAGGGGGGGGGTTTGCTTTCCCCAAAAAAGGGTGGACAAAACGTGTATCACGGTTTCGCCAGAAGCTCCTTCCATTTAATTCTGGGCATATATCTAGTTCTCAATATTTCTTCATATCAAACAGTTGATGGAGTCTATATATCTTTACTTTAGATCCTATGTCCGATAATGGAGTGAAGATTCCTTAATCCATTTTTGTAATCTTCGCATATCGGTCACCATATATAAAATAATGAACTGTTCGAGCTAATAGTAAGGGGACGGAGTTAAAATGCGATAGAATATATCCTGAGATAGAATTTATCCTTAGCGTATGATTTTCTTAATACAGTGTTATTTAACATGGTTAATTGGTTTTTGTGATAAAATATTGATGATGCCAGATCTGTGCAATGCTCACCATATGAGGAGAGATTGAAAATTTGTGGGTTACAGAGGCTGGTTGATCGAATCGACGGATAATGGGAAATATGATACAGACATAAGTTGCTTGGGATGGGTTATAGGATTGATGTAGAGGAAATATTCCAGTACGTGAATAATATGAAGAAAACTAGAGGCCATCCATGAAAATTTAGTAAGAGAGTGAAGACGAGATTTTTATGCTTGGAGAATGGTGAATGAGTGGAATACTCGTAGATTGCCAAAGTCAGTTATATGCTTCGTCAGTCAATGATTTCAAGGCAAAATATGACTTGTTGATAATTGATAATTAATGCTTTTGAAATTAACCTCCCGCGATGAATCTACGGACTCTGTGGAGGTGGTGCCAGTATGTAATAATACAATATTGTCCAATGACAAGGCGTGCGGTAACATGTTATTGCATTCTTTAGTCTTGATATAATATGTGCTCGAGCATTGATTTGTGAGAAATTCAGTATGACAGCAACTGAAATAACGTGAAAATTTATTTGTACATTTACGTCTGAAGAAAAAAAAATCAAAGCATATAGGTTTATATAAGACCAACGATTTCATCTCTATTGAATACCATTCAGGATCTGAGTTACAACAGTATTTACTGAAAACTGTAAATATGAAAATTTGTATTTCAAACAAAACAAAAAATATATGAATCCGTTAAGGTAGAGTGGTTTAACATTCGGCATGAGTCTCATACGTGGAGTATTATTGCTGATTACATTTAACATATTTTCTCTCAAACTCATTTCATACTATATGTTCAATTGCTTGCCGTTTTACCAGAAACTCTTCAATTGCTATATTCCGATACAATGAAACATCTTTATTTCTTCGAATCTTATGCTGCATGAAATGAATGACATTTTGGTTTCATCCCTGATAACATTATATTTCTCCTCTAATATGAAAAGCTCACCCATAGTTTAGAAATCCCTTTTAATATCTTTGATGTATTCACCTTTATGAATTATCCAAATCTACTTACCAGTCGGTCTTGCAGAGTAAATGCTGAATGCGCAATAAATATCAAAAATAAATATGATATAATAATGGGAGAAACTTCCATTCTCAAAGAATGAAATCCACTTGACTTTCCTTACGCTTTAAAATATGCGCCAACTTCTCTATTACTTGCTTCATGAATAGGGAAGTCGCAGCATTTTTGAGAATGACGTTGTTTGTTAAACAGAACACCGACAAACACATTCTTCAAACTTTTGAAAGTTCAAAAACTTTCAAAGCAACTTCAAATGTTGCTTAATTTAATGAAAAATTTAATTTGATGCTGATGAAAAATTATGCTTAAAAAGCATAATTTTTCATCAGCATCAAACATCCAATAGTATAAAACTGATGAAAAATTATGCTTTTTGTTGCGTGTAGACTTTAGGCTTTTTAAACTTTAGACTTTAAAATCGTATAATTCTATTTAAATTATTATTCAAGTCTAATGTGTTATAATTTTATAATTAAAAAGTGCACTGAACTTAAACTATCTCCACATCGAATATCGCTAGTTGAAAAACAACAAAAACAGAAACCTTTGGAATGGTCGTTAAAAACAAAATGAAGCACAAATATAGTTGAAATCACTGTATCTGTTGTTAAAAACAAAGCAGACTTATTTTATATTATTCTGCAAAACTTGAACATATTTCTATGCATTCTTATTTATTCTGGGTTAAGTCAATGTTCTAACGCTTTATAAGTCAATGCTCTAAAGGGATCGTACATTAGACAAATTTTAATTTAATTCTACCATGACTCATCGAGTTTAGTATTTGAATTTCAATGGTAAATAAGACCAAAAGAGCATAAACGAGATCTACTTTTTCCAACATCGTAACCAAAGACGAACCTTTCCACTCACTAAAGTAATAAATACCCAAATGACAACGAATTTTCGCACGAGGATTATGAAGTCCCTCTCTTATGAGGTTATTACTCCCACACGGAAAGATATATGTCTAATATATTACATGACTTACAAAGATTTTCCCTAGCGGTAATTTAGCCCTTCGCCGAATCTTTAGTGTTAAGTCCTAATAAATCACCAGATGTAGTGGCTTGTTCCGAACGACGACCCCATTCAATTCGTAAAGATTGGCGTTCTATCTGCTCACATTCGTCACACCGTTAAAGGTCAACTGTGTGATTGGAGAGCAATGTCGTTAGCGGTAATTTATATTTTTCTACGGACTACCGCTACAAGAACTTGACGAATATAAGCCATCCTGGCTTTCTTGTTTTGTGCATATATATGTATGTGGCTCATGCGCTCAAGAAAGACGATTATAAATGTCGTTATTTTACAATCCCTCTATTTTTCTAGAGACAGAGAGAAAAAAAAAAAAAACTGATAGTAATACAATCGTTTGAAATATCGCACAAGACTGACAAAGATTATAATCTTTAGATGATCATCCTATTTGAGGCTATTATTACCGTTACACGAAGAGCAGAAACTTGGGACCAATACTCAATGAAGTATTTACGCAGAACGTGTGGGAAAAAATGCTGGGCTGATCCTAAAAGTTCGTAGACTGATTTTCAGATGGATTGAAATTAAGTACTAAATTGCATTAAAACAGATTTTAATGCAATTTAGTACTTACTTTCAACAGCACCATTTTATGGCTAAAATTAAATTAAAGCTATACAAAAACTATATATTAAATATGACAAATTAATGTGTAGGACTTATACCAAAACAGCTCTTATTTTATGATATGTTAATCACATCACCACACAAGAAGAATATGCAAAGCCCATCTTTTTTATGAGAGTTTACGATCATTAACATATTTATTTCCTCTCAACGCAAGCTAATAACTATACCCGAGACATTTGGTAACATACTAGTGACTAAATCCTCGCTTGCTTATCAAAGATAACTGCTTACATGATTTTATTTTTTTCACTTGCACGTTTACCTCCTTAAACCTCAGCGTAAAAATGTCCTTAGATTTCCTAGAGGTGATACGTAATAATAATAATTATAAAAGTATGATAAGCATACAATTCATAGATGGTGTTTTTATTTATTTTTGTATCAGGACGATTTACATTTTTAGCATTCACAATAATAGATGTCAAAATTTCTCTTAAATTTCGGATATTACCGATGGAGTGTTATGCCGGAGAAGAGGGGGTATGAAAATAATATCAGATAAACGTAAGTTTTTTTTTTCCTCAGCTAGCATTCTTGTCATCTATTCATTATCATAGCTGCAGCCATTTTCTTCCCGTTTATGCAATGTAGACAGTTATTGTCATTTGTAATTAATTATCTGCACTTTCCAATTGAGGAATATTTGGTGGTGCCCCGTTAATTGAACAACGTATCCACAAACACGTTGTGAATCCCACTATGACATTTACGTTTATGAATGTCTTTAGGTGGGAGATGATTCTCATAGCCAATGTGATTCACTCTGCTTATCAGAGGCTTAAAGTGACTTTAAAGAGTTTGGTCTCTAGAATAGGTTTCATATTATCTGACTCCCTGAGCTATCCACGATATTATATGTAATATTTACCCCAACCTTCCGTAAGTGGAACGCATATGTATATAAGAACGACGTAAGAAATGAATCTAATAAGTACTTTTGCAGAACTCCTAATAAATATATGGAATAAAAAAATCCTCCAGCTTGTTACAATAATTTAAAGAATTTCCAAGAAAACTGTTATTTCCAAATAACAGTTTTAATAATTATATAAAAACTGTTATTTGTTTTTATAATTTATATAAAATTATATAAATATAATTTTTATATAAATAAAAATTATAATTATAATCTTATAATTTATATTACATTTTTATGTGTTTACATGGCTGTATAATCTACAAAGTACGTAGATTTAGATGATGCTAATTCATATTTATTGTATTTTTTATGCAATAAATTAGAATTGCAAATTTCAACACATTTTCTTTAATTATTCTAATTTTTGGATTCGGAGGTGTATATTAAATTCCATCTGACAGAAGAGCAACTGATTATGAGGATGTTCGACATAGCTCATTGTTAGATAATTTTTGCAATATCCACTACACGTGCGCACAGCACTGTCTGATCAGACTTTTTTGTGGTTGGTTTTGTATTTTCCCAACACCTTCCACTTATTTACAGAAATGAAATATCAATTGCAGTGGTTGATATAGAGATCGCAAAGGATGACAACCACAACAATAAATGACAGCTTGGTGATATTATTTATAATTAATCTGATAACAAATGGAACCTTGCATAACGCATTCAGTGAATCAGTTTCCAAATATGAATATCAGTTCATTTTTAAAACTTATTTCAACTTCGGTAAGTAGGTAATCTTAAGGTATTCGACGATATACGAATGAAATTAAAAAAACACTGATGTATACTGCAAGATCTGTTTTCATACAAAATGCTTCTAATGCATCAAATTCAAATTGTGCTACCTTGTCGCTTATTTGATTTCCCCCACTTTTCTGAAAAACCAAAATTTCACAGAAATCCTGCATGCTTCCAGTTCGTTCCTCATATCCACTCTTAATAATGTGCCTAAAAATTAAAAACGCCATCAACAAATTTCTGCAGTAAGTCTGATTCAAAAACACAACGTTTGGAAGTAGTCGAAGAGCATCTTATCGCCTAACTATAAAGGCTCCCTTAAGTTCATCACGACTGTGGCATGGAGTTGGCATCTCAATCAAGAAGGAAAAAATTTATTACACACACAGATGCAAGCAGCCATAACTCATTAGGCATAATAACGTTAATATACCATATTCCCTTATTATGCTGGAATATCAACTTCACGAGTGTCATATCGCAGGCGGAGTATGAATTATTGCACTTTCCATCATATTTCTGTCAGAACATCTTTTTCCCACATCTCAAAGAAGCTCGATAGGATTGGCTTAAGGTGCTAATCCGTTAAGGTACAATCACCAGCATGATCCTACATGAACATTTTTAGTGCCTTTTGACACTAAAAATGATACACATTTTCTGTTCATAGAACAGAAAATGTGTATCAGACGCAAGGTAAATGACCAAGATGATTAGGTGTATTTATCTGGTAGTACAATAATGTACAGTGATGTCTACATGATGTCAATCATGTAGACATCACTAGACCGTCAATATCATTCCACTATTATATATTGTGATCAAGCAATGGATCGATGGCGTCGTGTTCTTGTCATATCTTTGTCCTCCTTTCTTGGAAATAACAGACACGAATTTATCACCTCTTATGCGAAAAAATAACCAGCTATCGCTAAAGTTTACGAAAGAATGCCAGTAGTTTACAACACTATAAACTGTAAGCTTCAATCGCCAATTTTAGCCGTGTGTTTTTTCGTTTTATAAGCGTGGTACCTCATGTTCATTCTGATGTTATACCCAATTCGGACAGCGTCCGACGCATGATCCGTTTAGATATTTTTCTCGTAATAGTACTGCGCAAATCGTTTAACCAATTGCAGCACGTCTGTTGAACCTTGATCGTGTCAAAATATGTCTGCTTCTTGCACCGATCTGCTATTTCTTTCCCCATGGGAGCAGGATAGCTAGTAAGAGTATCTCCGAAACCATTCCGTCTTGCTCTCACTGTCAATCAAACCACAACATTTACTCATGATCACAAAGATGCCTGAAGGCAGAAGCAGATACTGTGGAATTAAATACATGTCGTTATTGGTGGATCCCAATAAGTATATATGGATCATTACAAATAACCCCGATACATACATATCTATATATATATTATTCCCTCTCAGAACTGAAGTTCAGTTTTTTTTTTTTTTTTAAATAACGAATTTTAATTATGAAGTTCGTGTGATAGCATTCCTCTGAAGAATGAAAGATCACTATTCATAAATGTAAAGAGGATAATTCAGAAGGTATTGTAGAAAAATTAGACGGTTCAATCTGAATAACGCTAAGCGAATCCATGACTTGAGACATATATATATATATATATATATATATAAAATGAGATTTTGATTTCAGCGGAGCAAGTCAAACAATTTAGATTTTCTTCTAATGCGTCTTTCGTGTATTACTCAAGCACGCATAGAATCGTTGCTTGCCGAAAAACTCCGGTATACTGTTACTACTCATAAAAAACGGGAGAGAAGTTAGCGGTGCCCCAAGGTCAGATGAAAACAGGTTCGTTATCCAAAATTTATTAGTATCCAATTACATAATTTTTATAAAACGATATACCATTAATTACTCTTCACTGACATCCATTCTCTCTAACCTGTTATTACATTGAAACTGCAGTTATGGGTAAACGGCTTTTAATAAAGGATGGATTCATAGATGAATGGACCCACAAAGAAGAAACGGTAGAAATATTATTACAGGCAGTTTATTAACTTCAGAAGTTTTTGTGCTAAGCTCATACTTCATGAGTGTTCCATGTATTTCGCTAATCTCGCATGCAAGTAAAAAGAAAAGAGTCAAATATACAAAAGTAAGGTCATGGAACTTCATAGAATGTTAATTTTAAGGAACTTCATAGAATGTTAATTTCGTAACGTTGAGAAAAAGAAAATATTTTATGACTTTTTAGCATCAGTTAATAATTAAAGGTTAGGTCTGTGCGGATATGTGCTGTGCTGAAAGAAAATTGTCAACGAAATTAGCACAACAGTGGTATAAAGCCAAGAGAAAGAACGCTAAGCGAATCTGTGTAAAATACTGGATATACTTATTTAGAATTAACACCCTCCAAGAAGTGTTATTATAGACTGCCATATTAATCACTGATTATTTCATGTTCCAACTCCAGCACAATCACAGTACCGGACATCAACTGTGCGCCTGATATCGGATATAATCACAAAATAAGGAAAATGAATAAATAAAGCTGAAAAGATAAAGCGTTTCTTCAATAATACATCAGTAGATCTCAGAAATTTAGGGTATGCATAGATTTGTACCGGGTGTACTAATACCCCCCTCCCCCCCTCCACATAGCATCGTAGAAATTTTTGGCATGAACTAACCTATGCAACGAAAGTTGCTGACTGAATAAATTTCGTACATAATCTTCTAAACTTTTCTCAAAGTAGGTACACTTACCATTTGGAGTACTTTTAAAGGCAAACGAATATACTGTACTTGAGAAAATTTATGTAATGATTGACATTATGCAATACTCTCTAGTTGACATACTGAAATACTCAAATCAATTGTCTTTACTTTCATGCAGTTGTAGAATAATTCGCAATAAATTCCTTCGTTATGTATGCACATGGACAACAGAGAACTCTTAAATCCTACCAGTTTACTTTTAAATATCGAGCGTATTATTATTTGTAGTCATCTCCCCCCTTCCTTTTCCCCTATAAGGAATGGAATACTCTGACTAAGCTAAAGAGGTACGTTGCAAATAATTACCCCATGGCCAGTGACTACTAGTTGATTGTGCAATAACAGCTACAAGCGTTCTGCTAGAAGGTACCACAGCTGAAGATGTTACCAGGGGCGCGCGGGCCATATGTGCAATGTGTGCGACACACACAGGCGCCAAAGATTTGGTATGATATTTTAAATAAAGTGAATTTTGTCAGCAAAATACTTCAGTCTTCATTTATGAATCTCCAACTTGCTTTAGATGCATTGAATGATCTAAATCAGGGGTCGCCAAACTTCTTTGACCGTCGACCCCTTCAAGAGTTTCTTGACTTTTTATCGACTCCCTCTATTTTACTATTACGTAATTTTAATATTACCTAATATGTATGTTGATAAATTTTAGAACATTAACGCTCACTTGTATGTCGATGCACAAAAATGAGACTGGGTTCGAATACGTGTAAGTATAAGTAAATAAGCAACCGCGCACGTGTTGCAATGTCGCTCCTGCCGCGCCGACCGGGCGGGATCCACCCATCCGTTTATTGGTAAATACGGAGGCCAATCAAGTAGGCCAAAATGACGTAACTATTTTCATGACCTTGCTCCATCTTACAGGTCCTATTCTTGTCACTGTTCCCATGATTCACTCTTAATTGCGTTGTCATTCAGGATGGAGGTAATCCAAGTTAACCGAATTAAATATTACCCGTACAATGATGTCTCATATGTTTCTATCGACCCCTAACAAAGTTGTATCGTGGTCGCCAAAGGGGTCGATATCGATCCCTTTGGCGACCTCTGATCTAAATCAATTTTTAAATGATTATAGGCCATGAAACTCTCAAAGAAATTGTAGAAAGCTCAATATTAATTGCAGCAAAATTTGACGCAGAATCTGTATTAGTAGTAGACCACAAAGGCGACGTAAAAAGACAACAGAATTTGATTACGAACATGAAAATATAGTAGATCCTGAAATTTCATTTAAAGTAATTTTTTTCTCTGCATAATAGATCAAACAGTACAAACTTTGCATGAAAGATTTACTTTATTAAAAGAACGTATGAATTCATTTCAGTTTTTATATTTGTTAAATACTTCACAAAATAAAGAATATTTATTAAAAGTTACGATAAAAATTAACACATGAGAATCATTCTGACATTGACGCAGACGATTTATGCGAAGAAATTTTACGCTCTCGACCATTTATTTCTAATTTTAAAAACGATATAAATCAGATAATTCAGTATATTTATTTAAACGACTTAATCACAGTTTATCCAAACTTTACAATTGCTCTTCGGATTCTTTTGTCATTACTGGTATCTGTGGAGCGGTCCTTTACTAAACTTAAAATTATTAAAAACTACTTGCGCTCCACAATGGTACAAGACAGACTTTCAAATCTTGCCATTATATCAATAGAGTCAGATATTTTAGATCAACTTGATATACATGATATTATTCGAGAATTTTCATTAATGAAAACTAGAAAAGCTCAATTCACTTAGTGATGTTTCTTTCTGTTTAAATATTTATTTAACTATTTCTTTACCCAATGATGTTTAATATGTTCCTATTTTATATACTTGTAAGTTATTATTATTTATTCATTTTATTATTTATTTACTTTATTTTTTTTCCAAATTATTTTTGTACCCTTCTTGTATGTTTGTTTTTTATACATTTTTTTTGTAATTTCTGCTTTTTGTTCAATAAACTTATAATTAATATATTTCGTATTTCATTTTTACTCACTGATATGTTTTTATAAAGTGATTTTTATTGGGAGAAGGGGTATAGGGGCGCCAACTAAAGTTTTGCACACAGGCGCGGGACACTACTGGCGCACACCTGGATGTTACCCGATGAACGCGAAATATTTCAGCAGTTCGTAATGCTCTACAAAGTCGCAAGTTAGTCACCAGGAATATTCACAGAATACCCGCCTTACCGTAGGAAAATGTCGGATACATTTTCCTACGGTAAGGATACATTTTCCGATTTTATAAATGCAGCTTTCATTATTTTGTAATTACTGAATGACTATTAAGCTAGTTCTTAGATAACAGTAATTCTCTCCCCCTCCTTCACACACCTTTTTTCATAGAAAAAGTTGCAGGCAAGTCTCATATAAGACATATCCTACTCTATTATAAATTATGCAATCATATAATAATATCTGGGTTCCAGTCCGTCATTTTAGTTTCATTCTACTAACTGTTAAATTATGTAACATTTAGTTGCAGAGGAAAGGAGGGATTTTTGAGATCCCGCCTACGTTCAAACTCTATGAAAGGGAAGAGGAGACGCTCCATGCTATAAAGTTTAAAAGAAAAACAGACAATTTTTTTTTTTTTTTGCTTTTAGAATATTTATACGAACTGATTTTATATATAACTTCCACAATTTAAGATGATAATAAATTACCAGTCTTGAAAAATTCAGTAGCATCTTAATAGTATTCTTAGATGAAGGAAAGTAAACCGATCTCGTATAAAATTTAGTTGTTGTTGTTTTACTTCCTTCCATTTCACAGTTTAAGAAAAGGCTTCGATATCATCTTATGTTACAGTGTATTACAATTTGCCGAAAGAACAATAATTGAAAGCAACAGATAAAGGAGTGTATCTACTTTTTCAGCAACGCAGGCATGCTGATTCACGACGTTCTATATTTTTCATTTGTTTTATGCAACTGTATATAATTACATTGACGCTTTGCTTTATGTAATCGTATTTAATTCTGCCATTCATTTTCAATATTCTCTAAAAATCCTAGCTGTAGTTCCACATAAGGATTGTTTTTATGCTACCTTGACCTTTGACATCGTCTTATTAGCGGAAGGTGACACCCATGTTCTTTTCAGCTACGATGAAACCCATCCGTTACTGCCGATCACTCTCCCCGCAGTGTCACCTCACGTCCCACGCTGACCATTGCTCCTTAGTCGTTTGTTGTTACACAGCTAAAGTGACCTATTTAATCTAGTCCGCGTAAAGGAAAAAAAAAAAAAAGTGACGGAGGCCCAACCATTACCGAACGCGATGAATATTCTTGTATACCTTCTGAAACTATGCTTTGGTTAAGAAAGGAGGGTAGACCTTTAACCTGGGTGGAATGTAGAAGACACGTGCGGCCAATGGTGTAGCGGTAGGGAAGCGAAAAATGCATCCCCCCAAGTCAACATTCCACCGGTCACCTGAGCTAAGACTATAGGATCCCTGGCATGAGTGACGGGGCCAGCAAGGCATATCCCCCTGATTGTTACTCAGGTCACGTTCTTCATGTACCACTAGCCTCTGTCCTTCCCGCACACTGTTAGTATCTGTGTGGTCTCAAGTGTGTTCGGAAAGTCTCATCAAAAGCCGATTCTGCCATTGGATATGTGTGTGTATAATTGGTCATCTGCCTGCTAAGAAACCCGTCAGTGGTGCCAAGGCCAAATCACTAACTCACCCCCACCCCTTTTCATCAAATGATCATTAGGGGAAAACAGGCGATAAACCTTTCACGAAGTCTGCTGACTGCAATGAAGAGTTTGTAGATCTGTCCTGATTGCAGTAACCGTAATATGTCATGCGCATGATAAAGCAATCTATATTTTGAACAACACTGGCAAATCTGTATTCTGTATACCATCGATAGATCAATAGAAATAAAGGAAGTATTCGATGTCCTGAAAGTCAGCGCGGCGTAAATTTAAAAAATAACACAGTTATAAGACGTGCAGAAAACAAATGCTGGCATTATAAATCTCTTAGTTTCCTTATTCTAAGCATACACAGACCGGAAGACTTAATGTTCTGTCATTCATCACTCTTAGATGCCAAGAATAAGAGGGAGGAATGGTGATCCGGTTTTGAAATTAAAACCCAGTAATCATAGTAAAGACGCATATAACGCCACACGTGCTCAATCGAAAGGTCATCCGTGTCAGGACACAATATAGCAGACTAGTGAGCGGGAGTTACGACCTAACAGCGGGAATGAATTACAAATACTTAGGAAAGGAGCATCACAGCGGAAATTATAGGCTTCTAGTACCTATAAGTTCACCATGTCATTATTGCAGAATCCAGACTTCTAAGCACGTTGCACTTTTTTTTGGGGAGAGGGATTATTTTTATCGCCTTTTTTTTTTCATCAACTCTCCCTCATTTTCCGATGTTTTCACTTGGTGCAAACATTTTTGTCCTTGAATTCAGCAGCCAGTCGTTGATAAACATAAGGTCATAATTAGTTATTACTGAATTATTATTAATTCTATTAATAACAGTTAATAATATATGTTTGTATGTCCTCGCGGTTAGCCTAGTGGCTGTGCGCTTCACAACCATATGCATGGGGAAGGAGTGTCCTAGGTTCGATTCCCGTCGGTGACGTGAGGAGATGAAGGATCTTCCTCAGCCATAGCCAAGTTAGCCGGTTTGGGCGTGGATAGTAGGTTTTTTTTCTCCAGTTTATCCTGGGGTTTTTCATCCAACAAAGCAGGCAAACCGGCCTTGAGAACTCAACACTACATGTCACAGGATACACCGGGGCTTTAGGGCTGACCACCTTATCCTGTGAACGGCTTGAGGCCCGATGATCAATAAACCTCGACACCGCAATGTAAAAGAGGGTAAAAGGAAAATGAGATGAGATATATGTTTGTATACAATGATGATTCTTTACATTTCACAATTTTCCTCGAGTTTCATTCTGTTGTTTTATGCTTTGTTTGTATAGCTACAAAAACTACTATAAGAGGAAAAAACTACCGTGATATCGGACACAAAAAGGCAACTTTCACTGGATTCATTACCACAGCTAAGCCGGTTCCATTCTTCATCTCGGGGAACTCACCGCATGTGCAATATAGCAGGTTTATAGAAAATAACATCAGCTGTGACATGCAGTGAAATAGGTAATTTTCACTACGCGCATCTTTACTAAATGATGTCATATGAAATCTGTTATCAATACTGGAAAACTTTCACGCTGTGATAAATTAGAAGAAACATAATCACAGAACACGAGAGAAGAGTACGTATATTATGCATCTATGTGGGTGTGCAGTGCCGGTTCCAGGGTATGTTGTGCCCATAGGCAGTTTATAGTTATTGCCAAATATGTGCGTATAGAGCAATTTTGGGAGACACTGCTCGTGCCACCAACGCTTCGATTCTCTGTCCTCTTTAATACTATTACTTTTTTTTACCATGTTGGCACCCCTGAATCCATTGTGTCCCTAGGCAGTGCCTCTTGTGCCTAAGCATAGAGCTGGCCCTGTGTGTGTGTGTGTGTGTGTGTGTGTTAGACGAACAAGCAGTTACAGTGCGACCAACAAGCCTATTATTATAGCAGAGAATAATGGTATTCTCACGTATGATAATCACTTTTATTCCACATTAATTTCGGTATAATGATCATTTAATGTATGTGATTCGCGGTGTGACACCACCACCACCGTCTCTGAAGTAGTTTGCAAAAGTTTCATGTTTGGTTTCTAGGGCAGGCTTTCCGGACTATGTAAAAAATAAATTAAATATACGATATATATATATATAGAAAATAGATAAAAATAGAAAAAATATCCTTAACTCGCCCACTGTACAAAATGTACTATTATAGGTTTGCATATAACCTTTCGTGGGTAGGGGCAACATAAAAAATAATGTTGGGAGAGAAAGAAATCATCTGTACAGCTCGACTCACGTTATTATAAAAATACACTCTGCCATCTATTTGGTTGTATTTCAACACTATATTAGACAGGTATGTCTAGAAAGAAAATACACGAACACTGAATAATGTTTCTTTCTAAACCCAAAAACTGGGCCTCTTTTTCAAATGGCGTCATAGTGACCAAAGCTAGCAATAGGGCCCCCATAAGGGGCGTTTACCAAAGACTGTTTTCACAGAATAAGTCGTTATTATGGGTGGTGTGCTACTCACATCACCTGTTTGGATAGCTCCCTCCACGTGTCCGTCCTCCTACACTTTACAGCAATTCGACAGACACACCCTCAGAAAGAAGCAATGAGCTGGATGTACTTTCTCGGGAATGGCAAACATTCCCGAAAAAACATAGGTAAAATGTGATCACAGTAGCATTATTAGCAATGCTCTAAGGGCATGCTTCGATTTCTGATTGGCAAAAAAAAAAAAAAAAGTGATTAAAATCATCTGGATTAAATATTCCAGATTAAATGCAACTAGAAAAAGGTTGGATGGGATTAAAAGTTTTATCGTTTTAAAACTCCACACATTTTCGTAGGGGAAACTTATTGCGGCAAAATTTTGCTTCCTGTAACATTAATTAGTGACTAACAACAATCATTTCTAAATAAGAAAACAGTAGTAGTAGTAGTTATGAGGGGGGGGGGGGTATTGAACAGAACGATTACCGAAACACGATATGACTATTCATAATTATGAGTGACATAAATACTAAAGTTGACAAAAAATAATAATAATCAAGATGAGAGAGAGCAGTAGGTAACGAAGTATGTGGTCACTGCAATTAGAATGATGATTTACTGGCAGCATGTTGAAATGAATAAGCTTATTTAAACAAAGAATGCATAAAATGATCTGACTATCACTGTCCAGAACTGCTAAATGTTCATCCCTAATATCTCAAAAAAGTAATTATTACTTTAATGTTTTCCCGGAAGGTTAAAAATCAGTCCGCAAACGAAGGTGTTGTCATATTATTAAAAGCAAATAAAAGAAATTAAACTTTGTAATGTGTTCTCAACAAATTGCTATTATCCCATCATAAATCTGCAATCCGAAAGTATTCTCAGAAATCAAATTTCTTCAACTCCGTAACAAAAATAAAGAAAGAAAACTTGTTCTAAATGGTACTACTCGCCTAATTTATTATTTCTTTTGCATAGCGGTACTGTTATACTTAGTTATCATTATATCAGCCACTGTTCTTAACAGCCAATGATTAATATAAATATAATTACCTATTCAGAAGTTCATTATAAGAATATTAGGTAAGTAGAAAGTGGTTATAGCTAAGCAGACTCCTTGTCAAGGTTGGATAAAAGGAAACAAATATATTAAAACTGCAATACTACTTTTGCATATGTTGTCCTTGGATGAGAAATGGATTTTATCTAATAGAAAATTAATGAGTATCTTATTACAGAGTAAAGAAAAAAACTTTTTTTTTTTTAGTCAATGACAGGTAATTTAGTTACGAAATAAAGAAGAAAATATTACCTTTCATAGACAATGCTGCAAATAAATCACCAGATTATTAGCATTTTAGTCTAATATTACAAGCAGATTTTTATTCCTGATAATTATATTAATGATATATTCAAGCCTAGACAGTAAGAAGTGTATTTCAGAACGGGTTTGTTAAAACATGAAATACGAGGATGGCTAAACATATAAAATGTGAAAATGCATCCTTCAGGATGAGGGGGGGGGTGAAGAGAGCGTTTATAATACGTGTTTCCTCAAACAATCACACGAGAATCGTAAGAACAATTATAGTCAGCTGCAAGGGCAGTTAGCCGTCTGGAAACAGGTAGTCGAAAAGGTGCGCGTAACGTGATTCGATTTTTGCATGTTAAGTGCATAACTCTGGTACATTTGAAAGTGACAGAGCAAACGTCGTATCACAAAAACAGGCTTGGTGTAATGCACTCTGGCTAACGGGAGGACAGACATTCAAGACGAGAAGCGAGTGATTACGGCTACAGCTGCCAGATTCCGACCATCTGCTGCACAGTTCTTGTTTTCGGCAATTTCCATCTCTTTGGACCACCAGGATTGCTTACAACCGAACGGCGATGCGCACCATGCTCTCCTTTTCCTGGTTAAAGATACCAATTTCTTATATACAGAAGATAAATGCATTAGTGGAACAACTGCATAAACATCTGAGGATTATTTGACGATAAGTGATATGGGCCAAGTCGACTTATGCGTTTTTAATTCGTCAATGCAGAATCAAGTCATAATTATGAATGCAGTTTGTTTTATTTTCTGAAACATCCTAAGGCACTAAAACTTTAAAAGCTCTTTTGCGCTAAATGAGCTAAAATAAAAATAAAATAAAAATGAGCTAACATATCGATTTCTCGCCCACCTTAAAGGAATAACTTCACAGGAATTTGGTATACTTCCAATTTCTTCTTCTTTCCCCAACGCTTGAAGGTATTGTTCATCGAGCCACAAGCGACTCGCTTATTTCCTAAACATGAATCTGCTGTACTGACTGAAAACACACACTGACTACTCTGTCACGTAACGATGTAAGCAAATCCTACTTGTGATTTATGCTGTTTAATACAATTTTATATTTTATTTTTGAAATTCACAAAAAAAAAAAAAAAAAAAACTCGACTCTCCACATGCCGGCGAATTCTGCGTCTTCTGTAAATATTAAAAATTGTATTTCATCACCTAAAAGTGAATTTTGACTCTGCTGGAGTTTCTTATGGAAACTTCTTTGATATCCTACCGATATCTCGTTGGTTCAATTTCCCTTCCCTTTTTAATGCCACCATTTGCCTCCAATCTTTGTGGTGTTTAAGCACAAATAACTTAAAACCACTTTGCACGACTGTTTAACAAAATGCTTTCATTCTTTCGAAAATTTCGTCCGTTGTGCAAGAAAACATTGTGTCAACTGTAATGAAGCCCGGTTTCCACTGCATGACCCAGTTCTCTTCGTTTTCTTTAACATGTCAGGCATGATGTTAATATCATCTTTCTAAACTTGTGTAGCTATGTACAATGTGTTAATTGATAGCTACGACCTCACGTCCATGATGGAGAGCGAGAGGTAAGGAAAAAAAAATATAGCACACAAAATGAGCATGAAACCAATAAGTAATCATAGTAAAGATTTAGTTCTAGCTGCATATAAGTAATAAATTTATCTAATCATGTGAAAACTTATGTAATATCGGCAAATAGGATTAACAGAACTTTGTTGAAGAATTTAAAAATTCTTCAACAAAGTTCTGTTAATTCAGAGAGTTAAGAGCGTCTATCCTCTCTGAATGTTGCTCTTTCAATATTCAACGTCCATGATGGAGAGCGAGAGGTAAGGAAAAAAAATATAGCGCACAAAATGAGCATGAAACCAATAAGTAATCATAGTAAAGATTTAGTTCTAGCTGCATATAAGTAATAAATTTATCTAATCATGTGAAAACGTATGTAATATCGGCAAATAGGATTAACAGAACTTTGTTGAAGAATTTAAAAATTCTCAGTTGTTCCGAATCTTTTGAGATGCATGTCAATATTGATGAGAGACCTAGGATCGAATAACATGCTAAAATTAAGAGTTCAGAGCGTCTATCCTCTCTGAATGTTGCTCTTTCAATATTTGCATCGTAGTGGGTCAATCAATCAATTACTTCTTGCATCTTTATTGATATCCTTCCGAACTAAACATTCAACCCTTCCTTGCGATATTCCACGATTCTCATAAGCTTATTTGAACATCAAAAAGTCCTACTTGCTATCTTGCCTAAATTCATTCACAACTATCATGAAAAATTCTAGCAGACTGATCAGTTCGCATTTTTTTTTTATCTCTGACAAATCCAAACAAGTAAAAATAAATAAATAAATAAATAAGATAAAAATAATGTACCTCGATACGAAATAACCATGATACTTACATGTATATTGCGAAAATCCTCTCATTCTGAGGTGATATGACGTGAGGTAAAGGAGATCCGAGTTGCTTACAATTTTTGAAGCGTGCGTTTTTATTAAATTACTAGTACAAAACACCTCAACTAAATACTACTAACTATCCATTCGTTCTCTCACACAAAATACTTAGACACTTTATACCGATTTAAACACTCTAAACACTAATTATTTATTCAGATCCAGTTTTCTTTCTTCTTTGTAAATATTAAGTATTAACCGAACATGGAATTGTCATTTTAAAGATCATATATGAGCAAATGTGATAATTGGTATTAATTCTCGATGAATACTTGATCCACATGGATGTTCTCTGCCTTTATCGTATTCTTTTTCAATTCATCTGTTAAATCAGTAAAAGATTAAGGTATCTGCTTTAATTATCCTAAATATATTACTGTTTCTTATATTTCTGTTATCCCTACTACTACTACACACTACTGTCAATCCAAGAACAAAATCTACTACTCTCATACAATTCTTTCTATCATAACTTTCTTTTTTACCTTCTCTCTCTCTCTCTCTATCTATATTGCACAAGAGCCATTAAACCTGACGCAGATATTCAGTGGAGAATGTGGCACAATGTATTACTCACTCCAACTATATTACGAAAATTTAATTCATACGTCTCAGATAACTGCTTGTTCTGCTACAAATTAGTAACAGTCCGGCATATCTACTTGGAATGCCCAGTCAACACTCAATTAATCAGTTTGTCTCGGGAAACGCAGCTCTCACCTGTGGTAGTCTTCATACAGAAGAGGAGTATTTCAATCTTGTCCATGCAGAGACAAATAACCATTCATTCTACAATTACCTCTGCATCACCACGAAAGCGGTAATATACAACTTCTACCTCAGATATACAAGACCAGACAGCACAGCAACTTCACAGAGAGAGGCAGCTGACCAACTCCTTGCAGCCTTCAAACAAAAGGTGAGAAGTCGGATCCTACACGAGCATCACCACCATAGGCAAAACAACACCTTAGATCTTTTCCACCAAGACTGGAATCTACGGAATCAACTCCTGGCTGAGCAGGGCGAGCGCATCATAATCCACTTTCCAGCATAGAAGTGACATCTTCCCCCCCCCCACCTCCAAAGAAAGTAGGAAGAAGGATTTAAACACTCTAACAGTGCGAAAATTAATCAGCTGGCACTCTCATGTAAATAGATAATATTGTGCTATAGTAACTCTTGTGTTCTTCCACATGCATGTCAGATTTTATGTTCTTATACAGTATCATGTCAAAATAACTCTTAATGGCTTTAATAAAAAATATGTAATTCACCTTATAAGTGACTTCGATGTAACATACCTCAACAACAGTATGAGCATGAATGAATTTGGTTCTCTGCCTGACTGCAGAGAACCAAAAACCGGTTAATCCTGTATATAAAATTGTTATGTTCACAATAAAAAAAATTAAAGAAAATATCTATCTATTTCCAATATCGCTAATAGTGAATTAATTTTCTTTGAAGAATTTAATATCTATAACTCCATCTCTATGGGATTCATTTCACAAATTTTGCAGAAATGAATTTATTCCTCCAGTAAGTACGTTGACTAAAAATAAAAATGGATGAGATGAATTCGATCAATGTGAATAATTTTCCATAATAACGTACTTGACCACAGAAATCAAGTAAAATAAAATTAAAAGTTAAGCAATTCTCCCATGCCTTCATGGGAATAAATACTTTTATTTTTTAGTGTACGAGAGTAGTATGAGGGTTACTTCTGACAAGATCAAGATAAGATAAGGAATCGTGAGGTGATTGGTTGTTGAGATGATGATGTCATTGTGTGCATGACATTATGAGTTTGGAATTTCCTGGGGCATATGTGTCAGTGACGTCAGTTCTTGTGTTCTATTCGCGTATGGAATTATGGGTGATGGTTAGAGATAAGGAATCGTGTCGTGATTGGTGGGGCACTCATCGCTGCAGTGATGAGTTTGAAAAGAAAATCGTAGAGTCCAGAGAAATCCTCCTTAATCCTGAACATTTCAACAGCAATTTGAGTTATAACATCCCTGATAGCCATACTGTAGTTGTTCAGTACTGGCGCTCACGAGAACCTGCAAGCACGCATGCAACAAACAATAGCACGTTAGATAGAACGACTTGAAAAATACAATGTTTTTGTGTCAATTATGTATTACATTTTTGCCTGTAAACTAGTTTCAGCCTTTTACAGCCTTTTAAAAAGGCTGTAAAAGGCTGAAACTAGTTGTATCATTATCATTAAAATTGAATATTTTATCTCGGTTTAAAGTCATTTAAAATTTATTCTTTAAAATGTATCATTTTAACCGAGTAGAAGATCAAGTATTTATATATATATATATATATATATATATATATATATATATATTAAGGATACCAAGTAATTTTATAAACTTGGTTTTTTTTACTCCTTTTCCCAAGTAAGCAAAACAGTTAAGTTTGCGCCTGAACGTAGTTCAAGTCTAAAGGTAGTGCAACACCATGGTAACTCGTTGTAAAGGTCTGGGTAGTGACCCCCCCCCCACACACCCATAATGTATAACAGTATACATCTCTTAGTGAGATGTGTTTTACATTATGGGAAATACTAAGAATAGTAATCAGAGCTTTACCCACTTTACACAAAATTAAAATGAACAAAAGGTTGTCGTTGATGTGTTATGCAATTTTAAGTAAGGCCATATATATATATATATATGGTCTTACTTAAATTAGTATTTTTTTTTGTGAAATTTCTTGCCACAAATAACCAGAGACTTTTTTTTTTTTTGGAAAATCCGCACAGTGAATTAAAAGTCTTATTTGTTCATGCAAGCGATCAAATATTTGAAAACACTGTGTCAACTCTTGCAAGTAAAATGAATCGGGTATTAAATTAATAGCTAGAATTTTAATGGAGAAGATTTCACCTGAAAAGTAACAATTTGTTATAGTTCGCCCACTGATTAGAGATTTCGGTGGGCGAAATCTCTAATCGGTGGGCGAACCTTCGATACGTCTGTGCATGTCAGAAAAAGAAGAATCCATTCCGATAATAGGGTAATCAATCTGTCTTCTGGGATGAGTTTGTTTATTATTACAGGTCGGAAAATTTAGCTTTTCTTTTACGAACATTGCTGTTTTTAAAGTGTAACTATTTTGATTGTATAACAGTTGGAAAAATATACGTAGAGTATTAACAAAATTAAAAAACGTATAGCATAAAACAAAAATTTAACTAAGTTTATTTTTAAGAAAGTTTTCTATAAAATAAAAATAATTATACAGAAAAACAGATATTTTTTCAAATGAACTTAGATATTCTAAACTTACAGTTGAGAGAACTGAGACACTTTAATGTCCTAAACGAATTAATTATTTATGACTTGTTGTGACTCTTTTAACAAACCCATGCAAAAAAAATGTTGGAAAAAATATACCATTATCAAATCCTTTTAATCTTCAGAGTCATCTGAATCGATGTCCGAATCGCCATCACTTTCACTTAAACTGATCACCAAAGGTTCGCATAATTCTTCGATAATTCCGTTTCTGTCCCGATACATATTTTCCAATGAGGTGAAATGAGAGCAATATTTTCCCCAGTTTTGAATTGTAATACTTTCAATCGCCTGTTCTGAAAGCTTAAAAAGGTTCGGCATGTTAATATCCCCAGTTACGTTGCGATGGCGAATGAAGCTTTTCACTTCTGCCCAAACATACTCTAATAGCCTCAAAGCGGGAAATCCATGCTCTTTGAGCATCGTGTTTGAATTGAAATAGTTTAGTTGTGGGCGAGTTTATTTTGACCAAATTAAGCAATTCAATTTTTCGCATATCTGAGGAATGAGAAATGTTATTTGCAGAGAGCCAATCCAGAAGAACTTGCTTCTTATTAGACCAATTTGGAACTTTGTTTAATCGAATAGAGTGATATGAAGCATTATCAATTGTAACAGCAGCATTTTTAGGAAGTTTTGGAATCAATTTTTCTTCTGCCCACTTTTCGAAGATCGTAGAATTCATTTACCCATGGTAATCTCCAGTAGTTGAATTGGCTTAGTATAGTAAGTTTTTGAATTCGGTAAAAATCCCATTTCTCCATCCGCACACAAAATTATTATGCGCCATTCCGGTTTGTAGCACTCCACATTCTTCTTTAGACTGCAAACATTTTCCATAAGTTAAATTACTATCAATCCAAGTTTCATCTAGATACCCAATCGGTCTTTTCTCCTCCCTGAAACGTCTTATTGCTCTCAAATACTGCGTTCTAGATAAAACAATGTCACTTCGCTCCATGATAAGTTTCCTTTTATTCTGGGACTTTTTAAAACAAAATCCGATTTCATGAAGTATTTTCCTTAAAGTTTCTCTTTTTCAAAGAAAATTAATTTTTTCTTTAAGCACAGGAATCAATTTCGGAACAGTTGGCACTCTTTTCTCGACCACGTGAAATTCGTGAATAGTTCTTCTTATAATGTCTACATCAAAATCATTCAAAGCTACGGTTTCGATGGTTTTCTTTCTCTGGTGGGTTTTTTTCAGGAGATTTAAATTTTGGCTTACCTTCACCTTTTGATTCCCTACGAATTCTTTTAGCAGTCGACCCCGATACACCCGCAATTGCACTTGCATATTTTATGACTTGAATGTCAGCACATTATGGAACGTTTAACAACAGAACTTGTTGACTGTACTGGATCCATCATACAAATTAATAATAAAAAAATAATGCAAAAAAGCGACAACAAAATTCAAGCTACTACTAGTACTGCGACAGACAAGAAAGCAAGTGATTTCGCATGTTGGCGACCAATTCGTATCTCCTTCATTTCTTTCTCCCCTTTAGCATGAATCGACTATTCTTGGCAAAATGCCAAGGAGAGACCTACAAACGGTGGGCATACTATACTATATCTGTAGATACCTCCACCAGACTAGAAAAACACAGTCGTACTGAAAGTACAACTGTTAGAATTTGGTTATTTTACAGAGACAGTAGATAGATAAATCCATCACGTTTCCCAAACTCTTAAAAAAAAAAAATGGTGTAGAAAAAAAGACAGATGTGATAGCTAATGATGTAATTGTGTCTTTGGAAATGAACAAAGTACAAATGAATTAAATAGTGACAATATCTGTAGATGTCTTCAACAGACTAGTATATTGGATCATCGTTTGGAATTAAAGTGCGACTGTTAGCATTTGGTGATTAGAAAATTGTCTAATGCTACCATTGACCTTGTTTGAGTTATCTGTAAACATTTCTTTCACATACTCAAACCCCGAACTGATAATCTCTAATAGAATGATGGTGTCATCATAAGAGCACACCGCGAAAAACATCAAAAGGGAGTATACATTGTACGCTCATGTAAACATATCATATAGTCTAAAGTTTTAAATGATTGGAAATTGGTAACATGGAAATTAAACTAATTACAAAGTACAGAATACTACTGAGCTAATATTCATTTGAAATGATAAGAAATAACTATTTATTTGTTGTGCTGGCAAAAAAAAAAAGTTTCTAAAGAAAACGCTAACGGAGAGTTCAAAACCTTGTTTGTCTCAATATCAGTTACTTAACTTGCTAATGCTAAAGAAAAATAAATAAATAAATAAATAAATTTCAGTTACAGAAATAAATTAAGAGCACAAGGAATCGAAGGTAAAATTAATAGTCAGAGAAGAACAATCAGTTATTTATTTATTTATTTTTGCTCAGTTATTCTGATTAGAATTATATGTATTGGTTTTAAAAAAATAAAATGTAAGCATTAATTACTACAATAACAATTACCCATGGGAACGAAGAGTTCCATTATATCTCATGGAACTCTTTATTTTACTCATTTATTCTGGTAACAATATGTGGTTAACTGAATTTTAAAAGTAAAATAGAAAACAACCAATCATTTGAAAAAAAAAAGGACCATATAAAAAAATCCGCATTGGGAGATGCAAAATTACCGATCACTGGCGGATATATTGGTCAGGAAAAGACAGTTTGAGCTTACACTCACCACCATGGGAATAAAAGCATAGTATGATCCCAATGTGAAGGAATTAACAGACTACTAAACGTACAGAAAATCTAAGGGAACAAAAGTCAAATAGATTTTCAGGTTATTAACAGAAATTTCGTTCTTTCAAGCTTGTGTGTGTGTTGTTCTGTGGTGTGGATATATGCTTTAATTCAACTAATTTTGGAATATCTACTCGCATTAAGAAGAGTCATTCTGGGAAGAATGTAAGTAAATTTAAATTATCATTAGAATTTCTAGGCTACATACAAAAGTTCTCGGTAAGAAAAGAAACTCCAGAAGTGTGTTAAAAAAAAAAAAGCATACCCATGAGTGAAGGAAAAACAAAATGCCCCAGTAACCTATAATAAAAAAAGAGTCAATTGCAATTCAGATCTTGTGCTTGTGTGTTTTTTGCTGTGAATATATGTTTAAAATCAGCAATTTGGAATATTCAGAAAACCTCGATATTTCCAAGATGTCCCATTCTGGAAAGAAATGTAAGTAATATCTGTGAAATAAATGTGTAAACTTAAAAGAACAGTGTCGTTGATGTGTTATGCATATTTAAGTAAGATCACTTTTGAAATCACAGTGAATTCACACACGATTTGTTTATTTATTGAACTTTAAGATCTTAATTTTAGACAAATCAAAATATTCGGATGAATTATGAATAAAATATGAATTAGAATTAGAATATGAATAAAATATTAATTCGAATTCGAATATGAATATAGAATAAAATATGTCTGAGCTATGGAAAAAAAAGTGTGTGTTTGAGGGACACCAGCATATAATTAAATTATATGCTGTCCATGCCCAAGACCTGCTAACTTGGCTATGGCTGAGGAAGATCCTTCAGCTACTCAAGTCACCAACGGGAATCTAACCCAGGACACTCCTTCTCCAGGTATATTGTTGTGAAGCGCAGAGCCACAAGGCTAACTGCACGGACTCCCTTTAATATTGAGACTTAAAGAATTTCGTTTGCTTCATCTCATACTGTTTTATAAACATGCACAAGATTAAGTATTTGTCATAAAGAACTGAATGCCGGGTTTAAAAGCCTACAGAATAATGCTTTTTCGAATACTTAACAGAGAAACCTAATTGTAGCTTTGAAAAGCTGATCGCAATAAATAAGAAAAATTCATTTATTATAAAGGACAAATTGCTCAGCTAAAAACAACAAAATAAATAAATAAATAAATCCAAAATAGTTGTCGCCAACCATGAGTAATTTTATTTGGTATCTCCAGAAAGAGAGTATGGCAGACACTTGCCGCCATCTCGTAGTCACTAACCCTAACGGTATATATAATATTAAATTAACATGCCAAGAAATTATATTATTGTGTTATTTTTTTTTCAAGTGTATGCAAACTAAGTTTGCGCGTGAAATATCTTCGCAACTAAGCTATCTATATGTAGAGTAAATGACTTCACATTAATTACCTTAGTATCCCATAATGCAAAGCACACATCTTTCTGGATATGTATAATGTGGCATTATGGGAAGTGCCACAACCCAGACCGGTTTTGACCTTTACTGAGGTATGTTAAGGTGCGGGAGGTACTTCTTCAAAAACTAAAAATCCCATGGAGTGACCTTAAAAGATCACTACTAAATTCATCAATCCTGACCTAATTGCTCCAGAACAGGAAATTCCATAGTGGCTCCACCCAGTGAGTGAAAAAAAGCAGGCAGTGAACAGAAGCTCTCTACTCTTTGGGAAGCAAGCCACCATCAGTGGGAGACAGACCCAGTATCATGTATTTCCCATATACAAGTAGTGAAAGGGTTTATCATTTTATTATTAAAATACTCTGAATCAGAGATAGCTGTAGAAAGTTTTTTTAATTGGTTTAACTTACAACAAAGTGAAAAAAACTTTTGTCTTTTTGTCTTAATCCTCCTTTTCTACCTTTTATGGTGTCCAGGTTTTGTATCCTTACAACCGCAATCGTCTCGAGGATAAGGTAGTTGGCCTTATACCTCCCGATGTGCCCTATGTCTGTAGATGCATGTGTTCACAGGGTCAGTTTGCCTGTTCTGGTGGAAGAAAGACCCCCGATGAAACATTTTCTGGATGAAAAAACCCCTATCTCTGTATGAGACCGGCCAACTCAATTATCGTTCGAAAGAACCAGATAAAAGTTCCTCGCGTCACTAATGGGAATCGAACCAAGGTCTTTCCGACCAAAGAGCTTCGTCTATGACGACTGAGCTACAGAGGCTTGAAAAAACCTTTTACAGTATATATATATTACTGTCTGAAATAAGACGAGTTCTACAGTTTATTTTCTTGATGGGATGAAAAACTCAAGTGCTTGAATCGGTAGAACGGAATCAATAATCAATCAGATTCTAGAAAAGGTGCACGTATACAGGGTGTTTCAAAAGGGTGTATTATATACAATTTTGCAGGAGAACACAGAATAACTTGGAAGATGTACAACAAGAGTGAGTGTCATACTGTAGTGAAACACATCAATTTTTGCTCACGTAACTTTATACCAATGACAACAATTGTGTCATACCTCACACAATTTGAAAATGGCGACTTTCGATGGTGCAGAGCGAGCACGTTGTATGACTTGGTTGGAGAAAATGAAGTCCGCAACACAAGTTCAGAGGAATTTCTGCTCACAATATGGCAAAGAACCTCCTAGTAGGCCCACGATCTCTACGTGGCACAAGAATTTTGCGGAAACAGTCTGTTCTATGCGTCATCCAACATCAACGGGGAGGCCGGACTGCCCAAGCTCTTGTGGAAGAAGTTCGAGAAAGTTTCCAGAGAAGATCTGGAAAGTCAACCAGAGACAGGCATCTTGTGAAATTGGAATTCCATATGTGACCGTGTGACGTGTTTTACAACAGCGTCTACAATTAAGGCCTTACAAATTTATCCTCGTAAATTGGCACTATTTATGTTTTTAATATATATTGATTCATAACGATAGTCTAAGTGTATGGAAACCTAGCATGGAACATGTTAAGTATTAAGTTTATATTAAGATACCTTTCACCCTAATTCTCAAATATCTCTTCGGTTTCAGATAAGCTAATTCAGTCATAGTAATAGAAATGCAGTAACTTTATTCATCTGAAAACAATTTGGGAGTTTATATATATATATATATATATATATATATATATATATATATATATATATATATATATATATATATATATGTATATATATATATATATATATATATATATATATATATATATATATATATATATATGTATATATATATATACGAGCAATGTACGTATATAAAGTCCTCAGAACACCGCCATCAGTAAAATTGATAATTAATATGAATTTATTTTTAGGAAAATATAGTTGCGACAAAAAAAAAAATTTTTTTTAAATCACAAAAAAAAAAAATGGTATAGTGACTTGCACTTGTCGAATACTCAGCGAACCAAAAAATAAATTAAAAAGTTATTGACATACTAAAATAAATAAACTACGAACTTTTCACAAGCAATTTCTCTCTGTCGCTAATAAAAACAAAGTATGTACAGTTAAAACTCAGAGCCATCTACTGCTAAATTTACATATTGTTTTTATTGCTATTTACTAATACAAAAAAATCCTTCTACGATAAAAACATATTTAATTCATCTTATGACCATTCATAATTTTTTATTATGGAAAATAAGTAAATAGCCAAATGTAAAATACAAAATAAACAAAATTTGTGGACAACAATCCAGGGCTTGTCAGGGAAATTATGAAAATAGTACTTATTTTGCTTTGCAAAAAATGTTTTGGATTCGCTGAATGTAAAACATTCAGCGAATAACAACAGAACATGTGCTTTCAAGTTGAACAGTATTGAAGTCAAAGATACACCTGCAATTTCAATTTATGTTATGCATCTATGTATACTGGATCTACATGTAGAATTTCCTTTATCAATAACTCAGACAGCATGTTCTATTCTTAATTTATTGAGTTCATACATGAGTTTTGCTATCTTTTGTAGCTGTCTCCTTTCGTAACGATACTCCACGCGGCTTTTCTAAACAACTCAAAACAACCTACTACCTACTAGGAAGCATCCGATGAGTTATTGGCTCCTCCCCACAGAGTAGAGTGCAACTTGTGGCATCTCATTTATCTCTCCCACCCTTCCTTGATTAATCGCCTGACTGATTCAACTAGTTGATCTCCAACTAACCTAATAGATCATCTGCAACAGTCATTGTCGGGGTTAGGTGTGGAACTCAGGAGAAAGGGACATCAATCAGAAAAAGCAGGATTACTTGATGTTAAAGCTGTTAGAATACGCAAAGTACATGAGCTATGGTTATACAGGAGATAAATGAGAATTTAAACATAAATATAAATGTAGGGAGAACGTTGTCTGTATGGACATACTAGTATTCCTTACTTTTTTTTTCTACTTTAATAAAACTAAATTTCTACTAATGTTCTACTTGAATAAAACAAATTGCAATGAAATTTAAATTCCTGTGATTCAAAAAAGATTCCGCTGCATTTATTTATTTATTTATTTTTGATGGTAATTTCACTCAGGACATCATAGACCTGAAGTAGATGGAATTACCATAAAAATAAATAAAACTGTTTACTGGAGTAACTTCTGGCCTCCAGTAAACAGTGTGGTAGTCCTGTTACTGGCATCTACCACCTACAGTTATAAATAACCATGCCACAGTGTAATTCAAACCAAGAGCCTGTTTCACATTCAGCGAATTTCTAAACAAGAAAACAAATCTGCGCTTTAATGCAAAGTAAAGTGTTCTCTCAGTCAGCAATGTTGGATACAAATTCATTAAGTCACAGCAGCTTGCTTAGCTAGAAAATTAGATAATCTGTTCATTATCGTGTTTTAATATTTGAAATGGACATACCAAGCATTCTTCTAATGACCTCTGGTTATACCAGTGAGGTGATTAATGAATCCGCGATCATACATTCCACATTCTGATATTTCCCACGAATTTCTGATTCGATTAAGACTTGGAGATGAAATTATCGTGCAAGATGGGTGGCACATTGCTAGGTGTATCTTCAAAGGTCGACCTCTCTCTCTCTCTCTTCATTGCAGCATAGAAATTGGAATGTACGTCATCTGAAATATTATGTACTATCGGCACAAGTTCACATTTACTTTTATGTACAGATGATAGAGGGGATGAAAATAAATGACACTGTCATTAAAACGCACTTTCTTTTAGTTTCTAAAACGGGGATAAAAATAGAGAGCTACAGAAATGGGTCGAATCACAGACTGAATGAATGAACTAAAAGCGTATTGAAAGTGAAAAATAAACTGAAAAGAAAAATATGCGAAAAAACCAGATGTACAGGATCTCCAGAGAGAGAGAGAGAGAGAGAGAGAGGAGTGACACTGACGAAAGGCTTCTCATATTGAAGCGTTTAACTATAAAAGGTTAACTTACACCATAATCGTCGCTCATAGAGTATTTCCAATCAATCTACAAAAACCGAATTTCTCGATTCTGATACAGCATGACTAGAATCAATATGCTTCAGGTTAACGTATCTATTTTTATTGTCTTTAATAAGTTATCTTCAGTCAAGTGTTTCTTCGCACCTATGCAACCTGTCTCCCAGATGCACATTCATGACCAAAATGAATGACGATAGATAAAATTGCACCAATGCATGCAACTCCACTTGATGAGGACGTCAGGTTGGTAACCGCATGCCGAGCTGAAAAGTATTAACTAATGTGCATTAAGAGCTGTTCAGCAGGGCAACCATTACTATACTAATGTGATTTATAAATTAATTTTCTTATATAACTCAACCCGTCGTAGGACGGATGAGAAGGATAGGATATAACAGAACCAAATATGTAATTTTGTCATGTAGAGACATCATTTAATCCAGTTAATGCTATAGCTAGTGTTATATACATATAAAACAGCTTTCTCAACAAACAACAAAACAAGAAGGGGGGAGGGGGAAGGTGAGCATTATAAACTCAAGAAACCTTTAAAGGTTCAGCCAAAACAGGCTTTTATAAACATCCATGCCTTACGCATAATTCAACACACACTTCCTCTATAGTGAATAAGTGACATTTGCCAGCTAGGCTATTAAAGCAGTTATTTATACAATATATATATATATACACTAGGGGAGCTGAACAGTTCTGATAAAAATGATATTACAGCAACTGATATAACCACAAGAAAGAACATAAGTGGATATAAAAATATAAGAACATAAGTTAACTTCATAACTCTGCAACTGGTATGTTCTTTCTTGTGGTTATATCAGTTGTTTAATATCGTTCTGATAAACGCCTAGAACATAAATGTTCCAGGTGTTTATCAGAAGTTTCCAGTCAGCTGGACACTGCGAAATGCGCTTAAAAGCAATATTTGACGAGAGAGAGGATGATATTGATAGGATACGTGTATACGATTTGGATAAGTGAAATGCACATGCTTGGACAACTGATGAAGTAATTCAGTTTTTTTTCCCCTGGCATAATGAAAAATTTTCCGTGACTTATCCAGTCAGTACTGAGCCAATCAGTTTCATTAAATAGTCTGACCGAGAAAAGTACATGATTTAAATGTCAATGATGCAAAAGCACCATTAATATTTGGGCCATACAGACTTCACGTTCAAGACATTTCTGACCATTGTTTATTTTTTGAGGATGATAAACATATTTTTGAATTATATGTCAGAAGTCAAATATCGCTAAGAAAGTGGAACAAAATTTGACATGTCAAATACTTGTAAAACGAGAAAATTTAGTTCATTAGCGATACCACATTAACTATATAGGCCTACCTAAACAACTATAAAACAGGTAAGCAGGCATCTTTGATAGGTATAATTTGGGACTGGAGAAATAAAAATAGGTTTGAATATGTTTCTTCATTGTAACTAATTACTATTATTTAATATTTTCATTAATTATAATATAAAATTTAGAACTCTGGCCGAGTTTTCAAGTGGTTTAGATTATTCAAAGCAAATAAAAGTATACTATATGTGATATTACGCTTAAAAATTGCGCTTTCTGTAATTTGCATGAAGAGTTAATTGCATATATGCACAATCCAGAACAGGGTACCAGTTGGATTCCACTTCTCTATGAATTTCGCGAAACTTCTTGCTTCTTTGTAATAAGTTCCAGTGAAAGCCTACTTTGTAGTTTCCGACATAGGCTACACATGAGTGTTTGTGCCGATTCGGAGATGGATGGGTACTGGTTATTTCTTGGGTGCTTAAGGTAGATAAAGATTTCTGAATGAGGTAGTTATATTTCGTATTATTATCATTATCATCATCAAATTCCTGACATGTACCCTCAAAGGTGTTCAGTGTATGATAGTACCACATGAAAAACTGGCATCGTTACTAACTTCCTATATACAATGTTCCTCCAAATTAATCTGTTATCTGTCAATACTCCAACATTATCAGATCTTCTTCATCATCATCTTCTTCTTCTTATTATTATTATTATTATTATTATCCTGAATTATTATTCAGGAAGAATTCGTGATCACAAAGAGAAACAAACTTGTGTAAAATATATAGTATATTCGAATTTAATGTTGAAACATTTCTTCTTTCCTGATACCTCAGTAGCAAGGTCTTCATGGAGAAGTAGCATTTACTCTCCGTTTGGAAAGGCCTGAATTAGAATCCCGTCTGGGAGGACGCAAGAAATCTTATTAAGGAATTTTCAAGTGAAGGCGAGTTAGTCCTAAAACTTGCACTTGAGAAGTTTCCATCCGAAAAAGGGAACAAACTTGAACTGGGGAACAAATTTGAAAGCCATCGTTACTTCGGCCATAATTACAACCAAACCTTCTGCAAGTGATCTATGACTGCATACAGTTCTTACGATAATAATGTTTTCAATTTTAGATTTTTTTTTCTTACATGTTGAACAACCATACATGACTAATCAGTAGTATGCTAATAAATCACAGTAGGTCTTTAAGCACTAGAAATGTTTTTATATCAGACATCTTAAAATATATACTCTTATCGCTGTAATATAGAATTTCATGCTATTTTCCCACAGATTTTTTAATCAGAATACGGAGAGGGAGGGGGGGGGGTAAATACTTAGCCTATACTACTGCGATGACAAAGAGCTAAAGTTAATGGTCTTTGAGGTATTCCTTAGTAGTAAAACATGCCTAAGACAGCTTTGGATTATATATATACCCCAAAGCGAAAAGAGGTCGAAGGAGGAAAGATAGCGAAGCAGGTGCGCTAAACGTAAACAGTGTTTTCAGGCAATCCTCTCTGCGTGCCCTGACTGTGGAATTGTGAACCGAAAGATTAGCTATCAGTACACTTAAGCGAGGAAAGTGAGTGTTAGATAGCACTTCGGTGTTGCTAGTGTGAATGTGAACCAAGCTTTCTGATGCTTTCTCTCTCATATAAGATGGATACGATATCATTGTGGTACTTGCGACGGATTTAAGAGCTCAATAGCAGCTTCTCGCGTAACATTAAATTTATTGAAGGCTGCATTCTTTTGAGTTATGTTTTAGCCCATTTGGAATACGTACTCAAAAGAAACAGAAACAATTTTAAGTAGAAGTAGATATTTTTGTTGTGGCGACTGCCTCAAATAGAAGAATACTTATTTATGATAACACGTAATATAAAACAAGTAAAATAAACCCTTCTCTCTCTCTCTCTCTCTCTCTCTCTCTCTCTCTCTCTCTCTCTCTCTCTCTCTATCAAGCACAATTCTCTGCCAGCACAGTGCATATTGAGAGCTGACTTTACCATGATTTATTGTAGCTTTTAGATATGTTCATAAAAATATATAACTCCTCTCTGACTGGATGAATTTTATTGAAATTTGGTATTTCAGATCAGCATACTAAAATTTGGGGAGTCATCTCAGTTTTAGTTCAAATTAACCATTTTAAGAATCAAACAAAGCAAAATTATGCGTGAATACATAGGCTAAAATGATTTTCTTGATTAAATCGTTATGATAACGAATGACATCACTATATAAGAATACTACTGGAAAAATTCATTCTTTTTATAACTGCCTCATTCAATATATGTGCCTTTTGGTTGGAAAGACCTGAGTTCGATTAGCTAATTTCTCTGCTTATCTCAACGTTTTTTCAATTAATGCTGCTTATGTTGATAATGTCTGCTCTTCAGATTCTTCAAAACAGGCAGACTGGACAGAGAATGCATGGAATTATCACACATATTCAGCTTCAGCAGTTTTAGTCATTGTTCCAATACCCCCTCCCCGTTTACGACACAAGGAACTTTTATAAGGGCTTTTCAACTGAAGGTGAGTTAACTAGTCTCATACAGAAGTGATAGTGTTTTTTCTTCTGGAAACTGTTTTTTTTTTTTTTTTTTAGTCTTCCAAGCAGAGAGACCAAGCAGATCAGGACACACGCTGTTGATAAACATAATACAATAGCCTCATATCGTTAATTGCTTACACACTGTTATTCAAACAGCTCAAATCAGTTCACTGTACCATAAGTTTTCGATATAGGTGCTCTCGATATAGTGAATTTAATGGAGAAAATTCCTTTATTTAGCTGAAATAAGCGAAGTTATCAAAACAGTTCGTGGGCTAATATCTTTTCAAAATAAAAATTAGTTTTCTTCCAAAGCGACACAGTTACTTTATAAATAATTTCTTCTAGTACTTTTTCCAGAATAGATAAAGATCTCCATACAATTTTAAGGTAACTTTCTTCGAGATATCTTGAAGAGGCTTTATTGCTTCGACTAAAGAGTAGTAGCCATCGTAACAGAGCAACGCAGGATGTTAGAGCTTAGGCGTGAAGAAGGCTTTGATGTGAAGTCCTAACAAATTAACGTCTCAAAATTAAAAAGCATAGTTACGTAGGCAGGAAGTATAATTATTTTATATTCTTGACGCTTATGACCTAGCAACTCAACTTCTGTATAAAACATTTAACAGCGAAAAGGTTTCGTGACAACCAGTCTGTCAGTATTCGCTAGTACTACTCAACGTAAGCCTTGTTTCGCGACATGGAAGGCTCCCTCTGATATCAATGTTAAAATTTTCTCAGTCCTTAAAGCAAAGCTGATTTCTTGATCTTCCTGTGTGGAATAACACTGTTTGGAAAATTTCTGTTTAAGATTTTCCAAGTTTAACAATTTGTGACATTCGTAAATCTCAAACATTCTCAATTGCGATGGCCGCAAGATATACGGAAAGATGTAATAGAAGTACAAAATGACCTAACAATGAAGAATGTCGACTTTTTTTTTCGAACAACGACATCAGGCACAAGCAATTTTTCATCCCTCAAAACTAGTAAACCCACTGTAGAACACACATCATTATTAACCTCATAGCCATACCATATTTACTCGAATAAAAGTCGCCCTCGCGTATATCTCGCACCCCTAATTCTACTTTACGAAAAAGAAATTAAAAAGTTTCGCATATATCTCGCACACGAAAAAAGTTTAAAATTTATGAAATAGATAGTAAATATTATTATGGAAGTGTCCGTGCGTTAGCCTAGTGGCTTTGCGCTTCGCAACCATATGCCTGGGGAAGGAGTGTCATTGGTTCGATTCCCTTCGCCGGCGTGAGGAGCTTAAGGGTTTTCCTCAGCCATAGCCAAGTTAGCCGGTCTTGGGGGAAAAATCCTGCGTGGACAGCAGGGTTTTTCCCGCAGTTTATCTGGGGTTTTTCATCCCGCAAGCAGGCAAACCTGACCCGTGAACACACACGAATCTTCAGCCATAAATACTTAATCCCCCATGAGGGTGCTCAACTCTCCCCAATGGGGTCGGGAGAGAAAAGGGAGGGAACTCCATACGAATAAATAAATAAATAAAATATGGAAGGTGAGCGGCCGATCTCGTAAATAACGTTGAATTTAAAATTTAAGCGCATTCAATTTATAAATAATGCGAACAGTTATAAATTAAGTCAATTAAGTTTTTTCCTGAAAAACTTTAGTTTCCAAAAATCCCCTCACCATGATTTTGTAACTTTAATTTTGGAGAAAAAAGGCAAGTTATATTCTGATAAATACGGTAGTTTCTTCGATCATCTAATTCGGTATTTCTTAAACTTTTTGAGACTATAAACCTACATATAAATATTTTTTCGCACAACCCCTATGAAAATTTTCATAGGGGTTGCGCAAATATATATATATATAGAGAGAGAGAGAGAGAGAGAAAGAGAGAGAGAGAAAAAAAAAAACAGTTACGTGCAAAATATTTTTAACGAGGAAAACATGATGCATAATATTAAACTGAACAATTATTAACACTGAAGAAGTATTACAAATAAAAATATAATACAATAGTGATGCAAGTATTTAGAACAATATAAGTGATAATGATGGACAGTAAAAAATAATCTCCATCAATATGACTATAATGTGAAAATAAAAAATAATACCACATATGTTATAAAAAATATCCTACAATTATTTGTCAAGCGGTAATATAGAAATTGATAGTTAAAGAAAATGTTTAGGAATAAAGAACAGAAATGTAGAAGGAACTGTACAATGTTTGTGCCCACGGGCCATAGCTATACTGGTTACTATAAAAATACAAATATAGGCAATACAGTCACTAAAAAATTAAATCACTGTATCAATGAAGGTAGTAACATACATAGGACTGAGACAATATACAATATTTAGAGTAATTTCCTATAATATGCATTTAAAATAAAAGTTAGCATTATTTAGTCCCATGAGGCAGTCTCACAATCTTATTTTCTAAAAGTATATTTTGATGTTACTGACTTTATTTCGTTAGGCCCTTTAGTGTAGCTACTTGTTGCTAATTACTCAAAAGATTTGTGAAAAATGTCTTTGTTTGCCTTAGGAACTACCAGTAAGTTCCAGCCACAGCTTAAACCATAGTCTACATTATATACAGAAAATTTACAATGCTATTTGTTACATGTAGTACATAATTATATACTACGCTGCATGGCGGGAATAACATGCACGCGTACTGGCCAGTGTCTATGAAGATCTGTTCTTCCTCCATAGTGTCTGGTTCTCGGACGAAGCGCATTTCCATCTAAGCGGTCGTGTAAACAGATGAACTTACAGTTTTTTTTTTTTTTTTTTTTTTTTTTTTTTTTTTTCCCCCGAGATCTGAATTTGTTCAAGAGAAATCTCTTCACACCAAGAAGGTCCTCGCATGGTGCGCGGTTTCCGGCCATGGCATAATTGGGTCCTACTTCATTGAAGAGTATGGTGTAACTTTGACCTTGAATAGCGAACGCTACATCGAGAATGTGTTGGTTCCTTTCACCCAGGATTTGCATAGGATGTTTCGTGCAAAAAACATTCCATTTCGTGCACAGGTATTCCAAGAGGACCTGTCACACATCACGTGGTTCTAGAGATTATTTATCAGAGCACTTTCCCGGGAGGCTCATTTCGAGGCTCAGAGAATTACCGTACTCTTCACGTTCTCCTGTTCTCATATCACTTGATGCCTTCTTTTGGGGTATGTTGAAGGAAGGATTATTCAACCCTGACCCGCCTTCAAACCTTAATGAACTAAGGGATAAAATTACATAATATGTCTAGCAGATGTCCCAACTCTTTTTCTCCAAGATGACAGAGAACCTTCGCATGCGCTACGAAACCTGTGTTGAAAGACATGGTATCCATTTCGAGCACGTCATCTACTGTTAATGCTTTATTCGACCAAGATTCCGCCGATAGTTGCAGATTTTTTGTATGTAGTTACCACTGATGAAAGGGTGTAACTAAACCTATAGTACATTTATGCCGTGAGTGAGCTGAGGATTTTTTTCGTTTTTATCAATTATATATATATATATACTGTAATTTTTTTTAAAATTTATGTTTACATAGTCCGAAAGCCCTCAAGGGGCGATCATAAACATCCATGTCCACCGTGGGATTAGAACCCATACACATTCCCATACACATACATAGATCCAGGTTATTGAAGTGCCTTCTTATGTCCATATGGGTCAGCCTTGTTTTGGTTGTTCACAGTTAGGTAGCATTCAGTTTTAGGTTACTGATTTCTTTGATTGTGTTCGCTGCTGAGGTTGTCTGGTGTTTTTATCCCTAACGCTGCTATGCTGTCGTCCTTTCTCATGAACAATTTACCCTTACGCACACATACTTAACTGTACCACTTACTTTTTTTTTGGTTTGTTTTTGTTTTGCCTGATAAAGAAGTTTCTTGTTAAGTTGGATGAAGTGGTAGTTTATATAGAAGAGCATCAGCTTTAGTTATTCATCAAATTGTTAGACTGTAATCTGTCGAGTCTTCTTTCCTCGGTCATCTATTTACTTTTAACATTTGTGATGTGTAACTGGGTGACGATCAGCTTAATGTCTGTTTTCCTGTTGGTGCGCACTCTTTGGGAATGCACGATGTCCTCTCAATTCCTAGCAGATTTACTATTTTTTCCGGTAATATTAAGTATATTTTCATTTCGGACTTATAACTTATTACAAATAATAAAGTAACGTAAGTGTTTTAGAAATATATCAGGATACGAGCTTTCGTGTGTAAATCAATCTTATCAGTTGGTGTATTCCTTACTTTCAGGTTTAGCAGTTCCTACTTAGATCACTTGTTAAGTGTATGCTCATTTAGAAAAGAAATCTGACCTACCCTATTTACTCATATCGATAAATAAACTTAATGAATAAAGAAAGTAATATTAATGCCTTCACTGCAACTAGTAACTGTTGCGTCATGGTTTCCTTTAAACGATAGAAACAGTTTCCAGATAGTATTTTCCGCATTTACTGAAAGTTTTTTCAGTAACTACATTTAATACAAGTTTGAAATGTCTACGTTCCGGTTAGCCCCTAAACGTTTTGGCTGAATCCCAAGGTTCAGCAAAACATTGTTTAAGAAACCCTGGTTTAACTAACCCAACCCAGTCTAATCACAGAGTTTCCCTATAAAATCAGAGAAGGCGCTATTTCTTCACTCAGGACGGCTTAGTCTGTTCGCTAAAGATCAAAGATTATAATCAGAGTATTACTTATATCCGTCCAAGAACACCAAACATTGTTGGAAGAGAATCTATAACAAACTTAAGATGTAAATATTTTACATTTTATCATTAATGTCATCTTTAACAATCGCTAAAATTTCCAGTTAATACACTAGGCTTTTTTTTTAATATAAAATAAGTAAATGTATCATTACGCGACAATGATATCTAGAATGTGATCTCGAGAATGATATCGCGAATGTGATCTAGAATAGGGACAGACATACTCACCATCAGGGTGGTGTGTTTTATTTTTTAAGTTTATTACCTCTATTCCAGGGCGAAAAATATGCAAGCTATCATTTGACAACTGCGGCAGCTAAAGACATCCTCCCAGTTTAATTACAGGATGGTTGACAAGTAGAATATGAATTATCCCACACAAATGGTTTGTAAATATTGTACCTTTCGAACACAAAGTTCCAGAAATCGCGTGAATAACACGTCGACTCGAACTTGTGAAAAACACATTTCCAAATATAAAATATTATAAAATTTTAATAAAAAAATCCAAGCTTACAAAAGTTTACCTAAATTGAAGTTTAAAAAAAGTGATATTATTGTAGAAAGTATTTTACCTTGGGTATAATAAATGTTAATGATACCAAGCTATTTTAAACCTGGTTTTACTCCATTTCCCAAGTAAGCAAACAGACAAACAAGTCAAGTTTGCGCCTGCAAGTGTTGCAAGTCTAGCTGACCCTGCAGGTAGTGCAAGACCAAGGTAACTCATGGTACTTCAATAAAGGTCGAAACCGGTCTGGGTAGTGGCCCCTTGCCTTTAATACAGAGCATCGTACATCTCCTCCAGGAGATGTGCTTTGCATTATGGGTAAATATTAAGATTAGTGATCGGAGCGTATTCGACTTTTACCATGAGTTACCTTGGTCTTGCACTACCTGCAGGGTCAGCTAGACTTGCATTACGTGCAGGCGCAAACTTGACTTATTTATCTGTTTGCTTACTTGGGAAATGGAGTAAAACCAGGTTTAAAATAGCTTGGTATCTTTAACAAGTGATATTATTGTTTTTACTTTGATGCCAGAAAGCTTAATATAGTCCTGTTCCTGATTTTTTTCAAATAGATCAAAGGTCCATTTTCTCGCAAAATCCAAGACTTCAGCCCCCTCCCAACCCTATCCGGCGTATCCAATTTCTTTCTTTCTTTTTTTTTTAATCCCTACTATAACTAGTTTGAACTGTTTGTTTTCAAATCTGAGTAAGAAAAAAAGTAGAGTAACATTGTGTTAATGATAAAAAGCATATAGATGCTTGAAAAACGGTTATACAAAGGTGTCTATACGACCGTTTTGAAGTATTCTATTCGTATTAAAGAAAACTGAGGAAGAACATTAAGTAATATTGGCAGGGGTGGTATTCTAAGAGTAACTATATCGCCATGGATTATTTTTTCTTATTACCATCTTCATTAAATTTTGTTCTCTTAGAAATATGAGCTAATGATAGTAATAAAACCAACCAGGAAGTGCGTACTGACTGTTGATCCCCACCCTTCATTTTATGGGGGATGAAGAAATAAGGAAAAGTAGTAGCATATTAAGAACTATTCCCTGACGGAAGCCACTTACTTGGTTAGAGAAGTCTACCTTGTTTTATTTTTATTTCACATGAAATAATGTGTAGTTGAGAAAATAGATTCCATAGGATCATAACCAAACATTCAAATCCAGCAAAAGCCGTGGAAAACCTCGTTAATAAAATATGTAAATTATTTAATTTAAATGAAGTATGTAAAAGCATGTCATGTAATAATACATTATAGCAGAAACAGCCAATTCGGCAATTATTATTATTACATCACACCTCCAAGGAGTCCAAAGACTCATCAAGGGAGGGCATCTACTCTACAACTCATCGTCTCACTACTCCACCAACCTTCATCATATAACACCAACGTCATCTTCCGCCGACTACCATCACTAGTACTTTCACAAATATCCATTATATCCATGCCCACAGCGGGATTCGAACCCGCAGCCTTTTGGATGGAGACCGGATACGCTAACCACTCAGCCAACCAGGCCGGTAACATGAATTAATAATGTTAACAGCAGTAAGAAACCTGCAAAGATTCTGAATTGCTATAAAAACAACTTGAAATTGGAATATATGGTCAAGCCATACAAACTCAAGGAACTTTAGAGACAGAATTTTTACGAACATCGCATGCTTTACATTCGAACCCATAGTCCTTGCGGTATACAAGCAATAACTTTTCCTAAGTCAACAACTGTGTGTGTGTGTGTGTGTGTGTGTGTGTGTGTGTGTGTGTGTGTGTGTGTGTGTGTGTGTGTGTGTGTGTGTGTGTGTGTGTGTGTGTGTGTGTGTGTGTGTGTGTGTGTGTGTGTGTGTGTGTGTGTGTGTGTGTGTGTGTGTGTGTGTGTGTGTGTGTGTGTGTGTGTGTGTGTGTGTGTGTGTGAGGAAATATGAATCCTTAAGACGATTTTTATAAAATTGAATTTTAAAAAAAAAGATGCTAGAATGGACCTTCCCCTCTTTTTTCCATAGTGCGTAAAATCATGTGCAAGTAACTTAATTTTCCCCCACTTCGTGACAACAGCGAAATAATGAAATCAAGCGCAGCGAAAAGCAAGTATTTCTAGCTATTTTTCCGTTTGTTTGTTCATTGACTACTCTACTAGAATACTGATTACGAAAAGCTGAAGTTTTTCACTAAATTATTTTTCGATTGCTATAATTACAAAAAGTATGACCTCTTTAAGCTTGCGTATATAACAATCCTAGAATGTTCCAAGTGTCATACCGATAACCTGCAATTAGTCACGATACTGTAATTATTAACAGTTAACGTGTAGTTCAAAGCTATCATTCCCTGAATAAATAAATAAAAAGTATTACTTGCATCCAAATGAAATCACCGCATAATTTCTGTGACATTAATAAGTGTATTCCATAGATTTCTTCGGCTATTTATTAGGTCATATTGCGGAAGTCAGAAAAGGTCATAGAAATACCGGTTCTCCTCAGGTCTATGCAATAAATATGACAAATGAAGTGAAAATTGCGGTTAACTTGTAATTACTTCCTTACAACAGCAAAGGGCATCTGCAATGGGTGCAGGTTGCTGGATGGGCGGGTCATGGCTTGCTTTTAGAATGTACAGAAATTATGTCAAACAGAGCAACAGCGGAAGTAAATAAAAAGTAAAGGTGTCAAATAAGAAACAACTAAGATGCTTCACTAAATATCGATATTATTCGTGCTGGGCATTTATTCGGTGAGCGATGGAAAATTTTTCCCATCAGTAATCAGCAGCTTGTTTGGTTAAGCGATGCATTATCAATTACTTAGAGGTGAAATCGAGCAATTAAAAATAAGAAACTTCTAAAGATGAAAAAATGCACTTTAAATAAATTTAAGTTGAACATAAGGTCGCATTCAGGATTCTAGAAGATAATGACCTCGTGGATAGTGTTGTCTCTATTTTCCAGCTAACAGGCAGTGGAAATGAATTCCAGTGTGTCCGGTGTTTATAGATATCTATAGTGGATGATTTTCATTGCTCGCTGTAAAACTAAAAGCAGGGTTTAAAGCCCTATTAGATCCAAAACATTATTTTAGTTGCCCATAGTACTAAAAAAGTATTATGGTATTAACCTCTCATGGACGTGAGTGAATGGAAAAAAAAAAAAAAGAAAGAAAGAAAAACGCACATTCAACTGATATTGTTTCAGGCTATTCACAAATGTCTGTAGACTGATTTCTGATATATTTTCATTTTGTCCTTTGATATGTTTGTTGTTATTATTTGCCAAATGCATATTAGTCTTCGTTCACGGTACACTTTTACTAAGAATAATTAATAGATTTGATGGTATTTTATAAAACAATATAAAAAAGAAAGAAAGAAAAAAAAAAGCAGGAAAACAAACTTTTTGGTAAACTATGCTCGAAATGTATCAAATTATGTTAAAAGAATAGCTAGTGCTTTAAAACTAGTAGTTACCATTCGACGTAGCGTGTTGGGATCCCCAAACAGAGTATGTAGTTTGAAACGGAAAACGTTCTTGGTTTTTGTAATTGTGCATTTCACAATTACAAAAATTTTGGTAATATTTCCGAGTTCATTTATACATATTTAATACGTGTTGAATAATTCCAAATATTCGGATTGATCCTGGAGTGCTTTGAATAAAGTTGTGAGATTCTTCTTGTTTTTTAAGCGCCGATCCTAATGACGAGGCAGGCTAAGTCTGATTTATGGCTTAGCATTTGTGTAGATTGCGGGAATTTTTTAAAAAATAATTAGCTATATGTATTTAAAATGAGAAAAAGGATGTATAATCACTATAAGTGTATAAACATATTTGTTTAAAACAGAACGATCACTTGTAATATGTTAACTGTTTTCGGTCAGTTGCTTTCTACACTCAAGTTTTATACGCTAAAGGCTCACAAAATGATGCCCTGCTTGCATTTCGTTCTTATTTCAAATTATTTCTTGAAAATCCTTTCCAACCTTCAGAAACTGCAGAAAGTTTCTGCAGAAATTTTAAAGGTTAAGGGATAATTAGAGATCACAGTTGAGCATTGGAATGTTTTGGATTTTACACAACAGGACACGAATTAATAAATTTAAGTACTCTTGTCTTAACTTTTAGTGAGGTGAAACAAAAGAACATGGAGGTTCGCCAACAATAAGTAGGAGACTCTGGAGGAAATTTCTTAGTGTTAGTGACTTATAGTAGAGACATAGAGGAACAGTTGCAATCAGAAAATATAGAACCAAACTCGCTAGAAAGAGTGTATATATTAGTTTGGGGCTCAATATTAGAAAGGCATAATTTGGTATAATTTGAAGAGTTTGCCCTGTCACCCGTTGCTTGTCCTTCACGATAGCCTTATGGGTTAATCTGAAATGCGATCTCTAGTTCGTATTTCAGATTACACTGTTATTATCTATCTTATCTATCTAGTAATTATTAGATAGATAAGTAGCAACCTTGGTTGCAAACTCTTCTGAAAGGCATTTGGAAGGAGCTAGATACTTGCAGTGTGAATGAGGAAGCATTAGCACATAATCGTTCTGTGCTAACGAGACGTTTCTATTTAACTTACTGCACTAAAGCGGATTGTACCATCAACAGTCCGTGCAGTGCTGATATACTTCGACTTTTGTTGTATATCCGAAGTCCTGTCAGAATGAACAGCCATTGAGTTCTGGGCCCTTACACTTCAATCTTTGGAGAGGAAAATAGAACGTTTGCAAGGGTTTTCAAGAAATAAGTCGTAAAAAGAACAGAATGCAAGTAGACTATCATTTTGTGAGCCTTTAGCGTATGAAGGCACTCTATAAAGTGGCGGAAGGTATAAGGACCGAGGTGAAGATCGTGGAGAGGTTAGAAGACTGGAGACAAGGTGCACTGGTGTAAGAAGATCTGGAAGGGAAGTAAGATTAAAGATTTTAAGAGAGAAATGGAGAGATTGGATAAATAAGAGGTTGCGAAAATGAAAGAGAAAGATAGGAAATTAGAAGATGCCAAACGGAAGGAAGAAACAGACAGAGATGAAGCGAAGGCACGAGCTTGCGTGGAGAATGAGACCCAACTGAGAATGTGACAATGACAATTAAAAAAGGTGAGAATGTGAATGAGATGATAGTGATAGTTAATGCGAATGACCTGTAAAAAGATAGTGAATTGGGTGGCAAGAGATCTGAAGTTACTGTTAGGAGATGTGTAACAAAAAGGTTTTAAAGGGAAGATAGTGAGTTACTTACTAGATGTGACAATGCGGAATGGAGTGGAAGAGCAGCAATAATGAATAACATGATAACAAGAATGTGTCGAAAGAGAGTTTGGAAATATGTGGAAGCTTATGTCAGCAGCATTCAGAACCATAGGGAGGAGGTTTGTCATTAGCGAGAAGTGGCTGACAGCAAATGATGGTTATTTGGACAAAATATAAGACTGAAGAATATCGTAATTTCAGGGTAGACAGAGAGAACGAAAAATGAGAGTATTGCTGACGATAGCAGATAATGTGCAGCCAAAAAAAGAGCAGAAGCTGAACGGGAGATCAGTGAAGGTGGAGGATTTGAAGCCATCGAGTGTGAGATAGAAGCCAACAGGGCAAATATATGTTCGGTCCCTGGTATAGGCCAAAGAGTGCAAAGGATGATGTGGATGGTATGCATGGCAAATAAGCTCGATGAGAAGGTGAGTAATTATTATGGGAAACAGACTAGAAGGTGGAAAAGTCACTCACATGGACAAGAGGAAATTGAATTATGCACCAAAGAATAATTACCTGAGGTAGCATGTGATAAGGTACCAAGGGATCGAGAGCGGTGGATCTTGTGATTGCATCAGAGAACATGTCTGTAATCAACGTAACCATATCGCCGCCAATTGGTGAAAGTGATCATGAAGTGTTGACCTGGAAGATGGCTAAAAGTGTGAATTTTCCAGTTAAGGAGAAGTATGCGCGGAATTACAGAGCTGCTAATTAGAACAAACTCAGCAGATCACTCAGAATGTGTTAAGGAAAAAGAAGTTGCAGAGAAAAGGATGTTAGTAATGCAATGGTCAAAGAGTATTTGCATGAGTAATACCATCAAGAAGGAGCTGCCAAAAAAAAAAAAGAAGTTTTTAGAGGGAATTTAAAGAGAAATGTGGCCAACATGGGCAGCATAAAGCACAGGCAGAAGGGCGACCCATTTGGTAAGGAAACCAAAATTAGAGTACGAGAGGAAATTAGCTGTGTGAATGAAGGGTAATTCCAAACAATTCTTTCAGTATGTGGCAAATAAAAGGAAGAATGATTGTGGTAGAATAATTTTAATGAATGCTGTCAACCTATTTGAATCATCCTGCAAGATCATTACTGCTTTATTAAGTATTTTGTTCTACCTAGTTTAACATTCTACATCCTCAGCACCTAACTGAATGTTTCCCTTTAAACCATTTCTTTATCATTAACGTACACGTTAAACAGCAGCGAATACAGAACTCCGTAGCACATAGTTATAAGCACTCTCCTAGACTCTACTCCTCCATAAACTATTCTCTAATGTCAGTCAACCAGCCACCCTCCTATCGTCTCACGTTCAAATTCATTTACTCCAATTTATGTGACAGTTCCATGCGGAAATCTATCAGATTTTGCGAAAATCCAGCAGTACCATTCCGGAACCATTCTCTTTATCCAATGCGAACAATTCTAAACTATAATGAATACTTAGGATTTATTTATAAACGTCAATTTAATTTTTTTTTTCCTGAAAAAAACTTTAGATTTCGAAAATCCCTGGATATATCTCCACCACGATTTTTTAACTTTAATTTTGAGGGGGAAAGTGCGAGTTATATTCGAGTAGATACGGTAATTAAAAATGAACCGCACATGTGGATATTGAGGTCTACAAACTTTCAATCTGTAGTTTTATTTATCGTGAAAACGTTTTGTTTATAACTTATCTTTCATCTTTAACGTATCTCTTTTAATTTTTTAACAAAAATTTACTACGCTTTTGTTCAACATTTGTATTAATATTATGCATTTTTTTCGAAAACCCGCTTTATGCATTTTAATTTAATTTTTAATTTATGTCTTCTACCATGTACATATCTTTATTGTTTTAAAAAAAAATTATATCATTTTGGTGTGTAATCCGATCAGCCAGGCAGACTTATTCCCGACGCGAGGCATGACGATCCTGAGTTTCTTTTCCAATATTAAGCGTTAGCAACAGTAGAAAGTGAGCCTTACGCTTTTTTTATTTTATTTTTTTATTTGATTCTTTGTCATTGGTAATGGTTATAAATATGTAAAATAAATTAAGACTACAAGGAGACTTATTTTCAAGCAAATTGTCACTTCTAGAGGAGACCAGTTAACTTACTTTTAATTGGCAAATTCTATTATTCAGTCCTATAGCACTCGGGATTATTTCTTAAACGTGTTCCATCACTCAATACTCTTTCCATAATATTCATGTAGGTCAAATCCGTCAAGTGATTTAATCACTGGATAGGGACAATCGCGAATTAAAATTAATTCCTTTGTTTAATCTTTAATATAAAGGATATTTGTAACGCATAGTGCAACAGTATAGATTCAAAAACAATGCACATTTTTAAAACACAAGTATTTCATTAAATGAAGTAAAACTCCAATTTAATAAATAAAATTAAATGCATCTAATATGGCAGGTAACTACTGTCGTATTAGAAGCAACTTAAAATGCTATATAGTGCATTTTAGTTGTAGTTGGTGATTATCTGCTCCTAATGGAAAATAAAGCGCGCGAGAGAGAAAGCAGTGATGAGGAAGAATTTCCCTTTCTTAATAATCATTACGCGTAAACAGGTTTATCTCAATGCCTTCGTCTAAATAGCGTTCTGTCGATCTAAAACGGCTATCAAGAACTATTAACGTTATCTACAGTTCTCGAAACTCCAGCAGTGATAAGAAGGATCGTCAGTGAGATAGCAACCCTCTTTAGAGAGACAGTCATTAAGGAAAATCCGTAGGCATGCGTACTGTAGATGTCAACATATTATCTCTTAATGAGCCTAAAATTCTCGGAGACAACATTAAAGGGAAGAAAGCAGCGGTGTCCCCCTCCCCTTTACAAGCACGGAAAAACATTGGTACATGCCTTTCAGGAGTGTATATGGCAACAGGTGTTATGGGTCAAGGTTAGTTGGAAGCGACAGTTATAGATGGCAGCCAAGGTTGAAATGCGTCTCTCTTGTTTGCCGGTCTGGAACGTCATCCAACGAGGAACGTGAAAGACACAACAGGTGCATTGTAGGAAACATGAACTACTTCCTAGTGTGTCTACAATTATAGACAAAAATACTAAATGACACAGTAACACGGCCTTACAATGCAAGGAAAATACGCCATCACTTCTGCGAATCACGGAAGGTTATTATTTTTATTTTTGTAAAGAATGGGGAAAGAAATTGTCGATTAATAAAAGAGAGGAATGTAGAGTAGGCGATCAACAACCACAAAATGTATTCAATGGTACTTCAATATTATGTATAAGTGCTTATACCCAGTATAATAATGATTTTCATTCGGTTCACTTGTCTGTCACTTAAAATATCATGTGTAAACGAAGGAACTTCATGAGACATTTTAGGCTGGGCAAAGTTGACTACTTTAGATGAGCACGGAAACCTTTTGCTACTCTTCCTGAAATTTGTATTCTTCTGCCATACAACATATCAACAGACCAATGAAACCGCAACGCATACTAGAGATTGGTAGTTCATGGCTTTACACTGAAATGCAGTTCAGTTCGCTCATGAAACTGTTTGTGGTCCAAACTGAATGTCGAAAGCTGGTCTATACAGATAAATTCATCTAATGTGTATTTATAAGGCAGATTATGACCATACAATCTAATTAATTAGTTACTTATAGTTATTTATACTTGAAAAAAAGCATTCCTTCAGTATTTTTTTGGATATCGCCAATATTACTTGGCAGCTGGGGGGAGGGGATTTTAACTAAATTCGATCAGCTAATTGGCAAAAGCACGGATATATTCACAGTATATCTGTGCATACTTAATATTTCCAATAGCTCTACTCTATAGTTACAAAAATTTAAAACAGCATCATTTTCTTTATATCGATTTTACAGATTATATATATAACTATGCTATATTTATTGCTAACTTAATACTTGGGCGGAATCAGAGAGAGAGAGAGAGACAGATTTATGAAAAGTATTTATAGTTAGTTTATAATTAGTATACATAATAATCATTTTATATTATTTAATGTAAAAAAAACGGCATACCAATCCACGTGGAACAAAGCAAGCACACATTCGTATACTTGCCACATAGCGTTTGTCTTATTATACGAAGCGGTCTTCTTGTGTTTAGGAGAGATCTTGTAACAAGACTTTTTCAAGCTACTACAAAGTATATTATATATAAGTATGTTATATATAGTATATAATAATTTTGATCTGACCAAATTGTATTCTTGCAGTATTCCAATATGTTCTAATGTTTTTTATGGAGTAGAAAGTATGGTGGGGGGGGGGGATTAAGAATGACAAGGAATGAGAATGACAGATTATTTAGTAACGGATTAAGTGAGTGTGTGCATGGAATAAATAGTGCAGAAATACATGCACAGAGATTGCTGAGCGATATACAAAAGAAGATGAGGGACAAAAACAAGCATCAGTAGGGGGAAAAGGATGTCAAGTTAAAAAGGGGCAAAAAAGATATTGTGCTGTATGGGGATTCTATAATTAAGGGTGTGAAGGATGGTAGAGTAATTAAAGCGTGTTATCCTGGGTCAAAGATTAAGGATATAACTGACGCTGTGAAATTGCAGAAAGATAGAGCGAGTGAGTTTATTGCAGTTATAGGGACGAATGATCTAGGTAGTGAAAGATTTTCTGTGAGACAGGATTTGAAGGATTTAATGATAGCAATGAATGAGTCCGCGCGGTTAGCCTAGTGGTTATGCGCTTCGCAATCATCTGCCTGGGGAAGAAGTGTCCTAGGTTCGATTCTCGTCGACATGAGGAGCTTAAGGATCTTTCTCAGCCATAGCCAAGTTAGCCGATCTTGCCCGTGACCAGCAGGGTTTTTCCCCACTTTATCTGGGGTTTTTCATCCCGCAAGCAGGCAAACCTGCCCTGTGGACACATGCTGCTATAGTCAAAAATACATTCTCCCTCAGCGGCAGGCTCGGCTGGGGTTGTACTAACAAGAGTCGTATCTACGTAACACGCTGACCCTACAACGGAAGCGAGAAAACTCGCAGAGGAAGAAGAAGAATGATAGCAATATATGCAAAGAGTGGAAAGATTATGAATGTGCTACCAAGATTTGATAGTGATGAATTAAATAGAAGAGCAATTATAGTAATGGAATGATGTCAAGATTGTGTAAAAGCATTTTGCAAAGAAATGAAACTGAATGTTCATTTTAAGAATGTCTGGGATGAATTTGGTCAAAGGAAGGAGTATTTTAAGGAGCACTTAAATGGATTGGGCGCTTGGCATTTAGAACATGTATTGATAAAGGATAGAATAAATGGTCAAAAACAGGGAAATGGGATTTGCTAGGGAGCAAATGCCATTTCCCAAATCCCACAGGTGATAGAGTCAGCTGTAAATAGTACTAAGGTCATTAATCGCTGTGAATTTGGGATTAATTGTTCTCAGAAAATTAACAGTATATAGAGTGGGCTAATTCACACACAGGGAGATTATGGGAGGAAGGGAGTATTGCAGTTTATGTATACTAATGCTCGAAGTATTCGGAATAAGTGCGAAGAATTTTTGTCATTACTTAGTACAACTTGGCCAAAAATTATAGGAATTAGTGAGACTTGGTTAACTAAGAATTATATAGTTATAGGGATTGAATGTAAGGGGTACAGTATTTTCAAGGTGACAGGCATGTAGAGGGCAGTTCATTCGAGGCTGTTTGGTGTGAGATAGAGATTAACAGGGCGAAATATGTAATCGGTTGTTGTTATAATCCAAGGGATATAAGGGAGAATGTAGATAGTATGTATTGGCAAATTAGCACAGTGAACGTCGATGAGTGGAGCTAATCATTATGGGGGATTTTAACTTTGGGGACATAGGTTGGGAGAAGGAAAGGAAAAAGGACATTGAGTTTATACAGTTGTTAAGAGATAACTACCTGAGACAGCATGTAATGCAAGGGACAAGATATTCGAGAGTGCTAGATCTAGTTATAACATCGGAGAACATATTAATAAGTAATTTAGTTACACTGTCTCCACTTGGGGAAAGCGATCATGTGGTCTTGACCTGGGAGATTGTAAGATGTGCTGAATATTCTGTTAAGAAGGGTATATGTGGAATTTTAAGGCTTGTGATTATGACAAGCTGAGAAGTCAGCTTTCAGCTGTACTATGGCATGAGAATTTCAAGGGGAGAGATGTTGATGGTGCATGGGAGATTCTCAAGGAGTATTTGAAGAAGGCTGTATCAGACTGTATTCCCAGAGTCAGAAGGAGAAATCAAGTAGGAGTAAGATGGATGAATAATATTATTGAGCAGGAGTTGCAGATAAAGAAAAAGTTGTGGAGGAAGTATAAAGAAATAGGAGATGAGCGTTCCCATGAGCAGTACAAGGTACATGCAAAGAGAATAACCTGTATGGTAAGGAAAGCCAAAGCTAATTATGAGAGGAAGCTAGCTGATGAATCCAAAAGAAACCCTAAGGAGTTATTTCGCTATGTGGCAAGTAAAAGGATGAATAACTATGGAAAGATTACTTTAAAAAATGTTGATGGTAGGAAAATTACAGAAGCAAATCAAATAGTTGAGTTGCTTAGTGATAATTTTGCAAAACTGTACCATCTTGGTTGTGATATTGCAGTGTCGAATGTGTCATTGACTGATGAGAGTCTAGAGATAGACGAAATAGAGGATTAGAGGAGGTGCAAGAGAATGAGCACCTCCTCTAACCAGGCTGTTTAATTTAAGCCTCAATTCTGGTAAAGTTCCAATAGAGTGGAAAGAGGGGAAAATAATTCCACTGCATAAGGGAGGCTCTAAGACAGAGGTTGCAAATTATAGATCGATCAATATATCTGGAGTGGTGGTTAAGGTTTTGGAGAAATTGGTAAAAATTAGAATTCAGGACTGGGTGGACAGCAATATAATACTTTTATAAAGGGCAACATGGTTTTATGAAGGGTAGGTCTTGTCTCAGTAACTTGCTTGCTTTCTATAATGGGGTGACAGTGGAGTTGGATAAAGGAAATCCTTACTCAGTAATACTGCTGGACTTTGCAAAGATTTTTGACAAGATTCCACATGGAACTCTGTTGCATAAATTAGAACAAATGGGTATGGATCCGAAGCTGGTGATTTGGATTAGAGGATGGCTGGTGGATAGATATCAAAGAGTGGTTTATGGAGAAGCTAAGTCCAGGAGAAGGCAGGTGACTAGTGGTGGTGTACCTCAGGGCTCAGTGCTTGGTCCTCTATTGTTTAATTTGTACATGAATGATATTGGAAATACTTTGAAAGGAAATATCCACTTGTTTGCTGATGATGGGAAATTAGGAAGAGCGATAGTCAATTCAGATGATGTAGATATCTTGATGACTTAAATAGACTGACGGTATGAACTAAGGTAAATTGCTGTCAGTTTAACGTGGCTAAGTGTAAGGTGATGCACTTCGGAAGGATGAGATCATATGCTGTTTGCTATATTAATGGAACTGAACTGCAAGAAGTTGGCGAGACAAGGGACTTGGGAGTTATTGCGGATAGAGAAGTTAAGTTTAAAGGGCATATTGCAAAGATTGCCAAACATCACATCAAATGACATAGTTGTTGAAGAACACACTAACAAGCAGGGATAAGAAAATTATTGTTCCACTTTATAAGGCATTAATAGGACTGCATTTGGACTATTGCGCACAGATATGATCAGCTGGATTTCTTGGTGATGAAGAAATGATGGAGAGGATTCAGAGGCGAGTTACAAAGATTGTTGCAGGTCTGTGGGATGTTCCCCTACGAGGATAGATTGAAGATCTGTGGGCTCCAAAAATTAGCTAATAGACGTAGGAGAGGAGATATAATAGAGGCATATAAATTATTAAAGGGATTTTATAGGATTGATACTGATGACATTTTTAAGACCACTGCAGAAAGGGAGAGAACGAGGAGCCATCCCTGGAGATTATGTAAGAGTGTGGTTAACAAGGGTGTTAGGAATAGATTTGGAGGGTTGTGAATGGGTAAAATGCGTTGCCAGAGGTGGTTGTGAATGCTCCGTCTGTGAATGAATTTAAGAAGTGTGAGGTCTTGTGTAAATAATGGTTAGTGTGTCAATGTAGGGTCTTCCACGATGAGTCTTTGACTCCATGGAGACACATAATAATAATAATAATAATAATAATAATAATAATAATAATAATAATAATAATAATAATAATAATAATAATAATAATAATAATAATAATAATAATAATAATAATATGCATCGATACGAAGTAGACAAAATTTATTGCAACACAACAATTCGAAAATATTATGCAAACATGTACATGCCAAGCACAATTATTACATAAAAGTATTTTGTTCCAAACATGCATTTTAAACTGAAAATTACAAAAACTGTTTTTATCACTCACAGTATTTAATAAAAGTATAGTGAGGTTTTCATTACATTACATTCATGACTTTAAACAGTATAAGATTAGGGAAGCAACGTGAGCACACGCATGTCTATTAAGTGTGTTTTTCTATGGGTTTAGAATTTCTTTCTATGTTCTGTGCATAAACTTCAAGATGGAAACTAGAAAGTTGTTTTCTTACTGAAAAACTTTGAAGATATTGCAACATCAATAATTAAAACCAATGAAATAAATGTTGATAGTACCTAAAGAGTACTATAATTCTAATAAATGAGGAGTCTGTTTTATTATATATAATATAGCCTATATTTAAGTGATTATTTTTTATCGCGAACGCAAAAATCCCCCCCTCTCTCTCTCTCTTTAATTTTTAAATTTTTAATGTGAAACTGTATATTGTTAAAAACTGCCTCTGCTGCTACAGTCAAAATAATCAGTAACAAAAGAAGCCACTAGATGGCAGTAGTTATTCTTATGGGATTATCTGTAATATTGTCTACATTATCTGATAATTTTATAGACAACAGGAGGAAATGTTTAAAGTACTCGTAAAACATCCACATACGATTTTTTTTGTTGTTCATTAAAAAAAAAAAAAAACAGTGCGAATTAACGTAGCAGCATGCTACATTCAAAACTATTTTGTCACAAATTCATGCTCCCTCATTTGTACAGTGGTAGACCTTTCAGGAAATGTAAACCATAAAAGCCAATTGAAATATTTTGTAAAGCCTAACAACAGTTTCAAATGCCTTATGAATAGTAAATGAAGCTAATTTAACTCCATCCTCCCTCTGGTTATTGAATATGTTTGTGATGTAGTCTTAACTGTGGGAGATTTAGTTGGTTAAAAGTTTATTGGCGCAAAGAAAACTTCCTCGATAAAGATCATAGCAGTATTACTTAATAAATAAAGCGATAACATAAATGTGCACAAATGAGTGTATATAATATAATATAATATAATATAATATAATATAATATAATATAATATAATATAATATATATATACTGCTTGGAAAGAAGTCAACGACACCTTCATGGGCAAGGTGCATCGTGCCATGCAACGAATCACGTGTTTGTCGCCGGTATAAATTGGAAGAATATGATGCTCTCAAGTCAGTGTAACTGTGTCCGCCCGAAATGACTGTTTCCGTTTCTGGCGGTAGCCTCGCGTAGCAGGTCTACGCTTTTCAGGTTTGCTTTCTTTTTCATCTGGCAGTGGGATTTTTGCCAGGTACGTTTTTTTTCCCTCTAACATTTGTGCTAACATTACTCTACGCTGGCTGACTTAGTTTATTTTTATTTTATTTTATTTTTTTAAACACAGATAAACAAAACATGAGTAAAATGATTCCAGTCACTCCCAGGATTAGAACGTTAGGAATAGAGATGCCAGCATGTGAGGAACATAGAGTCCTCACAAAAGGTTTAAAAGAGATCATCGGAACACACAACGCATACTCCTTCTCTCCATATGGGGTGGAAAGGTTCCTCGTCGTTGTGTAAAATACAGATCCGAGAGATAAACTTCTAGAGGATCATGGCAGGTCGCCAAGTGAGGACTCTTAAAATTGATAAGTTCCCGATGGAATATATTCGAGCCGGACAAGACATTAATACAAGCTTTTGCGAAGTAAGGAAAAGTGGGCAACATCAAGCGCAGCATTTCGAAAGATCCCAGTTGGGTCTCCGAGGAAGTAACCCCACTGTGGGCATAATGTTACCAGTGCCTAATTTGATTAACATCGGTACGGCACGAGCAGTGGTAATTATCCCGACAATGTCTACGCTGCGGCTCTGTCGAACATCTGGGCAAAGACCACCCCCGAGCCAAATGCTTCAATTATGTTAGTGTCGGGCACATCTCCAGCCAATGCCTTAACCCCTGATAAAAGTGCAGCAATTCTGACCATCAGATAACCAGCTGTCCACCACGTACTTTCGCGGAGACAGCAGCAACACCAATTGAGCCACTGTCACAACAGCCTACCATGACCACTAATCAAAAGGAAGTTCCACAATTCCCTAAGAACACCGGGCAGAAAACCTTCTCAGAGACAGGCCTTGGAAAGATAAAGAAATAGCTATAACTGATATCCCTGTAGCTATTTCCATCGCAACAACATTAACAGCTACGACGGCATCGTCAACTGCCATTCCGCCAACAACCACCAAAACCAACACCTAAAGTTGAACCGACTACTAGTTGAGAACCACCATCTGAACAGGCAAGTTCTATTGAAGTCATCGTCTTACCGGTAACGACAGCAGCCGGTAAAACCGAGGTCAAGACTCTCTCATCTGTAAATACCATACATGTTACCTCCGCCACCACAACAGAACCATCAAAGGCGGAAAACGGAAATAGGAATCACTCCGAAGCAAGAGAAGAAACAAAAATCCAGGACAAGAAAATTAACGAGTGAAACATCAGAATCGGAAAAGGAGTGGGATTCCCATCCCCCTTGAAGAGAAGACAACGTAATACTGTATTTACTCGAATATAACTCGCCCTCGCGTATATCTCGCACCACTGATTTTACTTTACGAAAGAAGAAATTAAAAAGTTTCGCATATAGTTCACGCACGAAAAAAAGTTTAAAACTATAAGAAATACATAGTGAATGTTGTTATGGCAGTTTCAGTTATTTTGGAATTCAGTTGAAGAAAATTAGTATTTCAACTCAATCGTTGGCTTGCCTTTGTCGTTGAGTCGCGCGATCTTTTGTTAATACCGCACCAGCCAGTAGAGGAAATGTAGGAGTGAGAGCATTGACTTCTACTCGATCTTGGATTGCGCGCGTGTGGATTAAGATAAAGCGACTCGCATTAGAACTGCTGTGTAACAGGATTTTGAGAGCTTGGGACATGATTTCGACAGAAATAATTAATTTAATTACGGGAGTATTGTCGCTAAAAGCTTCAAATATATCGCGTGATGAACGGGAGCGCCTGATCACGTAAATAACGTAATAATTAAAATTTAAATTCATTAATTTTTATAAATAATGTAAGCAATGATAAATTATAATGAATACTTAGGATTTAATTATAAACGTCAATTTAATTTTTTTCTGAAAAACGTTAGTTTCCGAAAATCCCCTCATATATCTCGCATCACAATTTTTAGCTTTAATTTTTTGGGAAAAAAAGTGCTAGTTATATTCGAATAAAAATAAAGACGTACACGGGATCACAATTCGACAACTACTCATATACAACATCTGAAGATAAAGTAATTAGCTTCAAGATAAAGAACAGCAGACACCAGTTCGAAGTCCTGGAGATTCGCCAAAGAACTTAGAATCAAGGACTTTGACTTGGTATAAACAATCAATGACGCCACCAATCTTTTGCATCCCCTCACTTAACATCAGATACCATAGGATACCACAGGAAAGGCTGTTGCATAAACTGGAGAATATGGGATTGGAATATAAACCCTTGACTTGAATCAGGGGATGGTTGATAGACATATCAAAAAGTGGTATACGATGGGTGTGAATCTGCCAAATTTAAGGTGACCAGTGGTGTACCTCTGGGTTCAGTCCTTGGGTCATTATGGTTCAATCTATTCATTAATGAAATCAGGCAGGCAGAGTTTAACATCAAATGTGCAATTGTTTGCTGATGATGCAAGACAGGCAGTGCAATCAGGGATGCTACTGGTATTCAGCACTTACACAATTATTTGAATAGGTTGGAAATTTGGACAAACGAAAATGGCTTTCAGTTTAATGTTAGTAAGTATAAAGTTATGCACTTTGGCATGATTCGAGTTCCAGCGGCATGTTATATTACCCCGGTTATGCTACAAGAAACTCCAGAGGGATCTTGGCGTATTGGTGGATAGGATTTTGAAGTTCAAAGGTTACATAGCAAAAGTTGCAAATATAACTCAGAGGATGATAGCGATATTGAAGCGTACTTTGACATGTAAGGATAAGGAAATCATTTTTCCTCTTTATAAGAGCCACATCTGGATTATTGTGCGCAGATTTGGTCTTCGGTTCCAAGGGGATAAAGAAGCTATGGAAAGGATGCAAAGAAGAGTTACAAAGATTATGGGATTTAGATTATGAGGACAGATTGCGAGTATATGGATTGCAAACTGGTTAACAGGAGAAAGAGGGGTGATATGATAGGGGTTTATAAACTTTTGAATGGGTGTTATATGATATCTTCTGATGAAAGTTTTCGTTATATGGAAGGTGGGAAGAGAACACGAGGAATCCATGAAAGTTAAGTTTGTTCACAGTCAAGGTAAGAACTAGGTTTTTCTTCCAAAGAGCAGCGAGTGAGTGGTATAGATTGCCCTTAGGGACAGTGAGTCCATCAAGTGTGAATGAATTTAAGGGAAGGTATGACAGTTGGTTTGGGTGATTTATAGCCTCCTTGTAGTCAAGGACTCAGATAATAATAATAATAATAATAATAATAATAATAATAATAATAATAATAATAATAATAATAATAATAATAATAATAATAATATCATCTGGGATATCAATATCGAAATAGATGCAGTAAAGCAAAGGCAATTGGAGGAAAGAAATTTCAAGATCCAAACAGGCTATCGGCCGCTTTTTACAATAGGCACTTTTTTCAAAGTTCAGAGAGGAACGAATCATAACCAATATCATCACCACTTCTGACAGCTTTCACGCATTCCTGAGGCACTATGAAGAACTATGCAGATGACGGCCCTCTCCAGCCTACTCCTCTTGGAAAATTAGAACGCTCCCTGCGCACATCCAAGTAGGATTGGATCATCCTTTTGCGGTGGCCGAAATGACAACAGCCTTCAAGCAATGGCTAGCTAAGAAAGCGCCTGGTACAGATGGACTTCCCAGTCCATCTTTTTATCGTGAGTTTTAGCAGTTTTATCGTGAGGAATTGGATTTTATATTTCCCGTTCTTCTGGCTCTCTTGGCTTTACAACATCATCCACCGGAAACGTGTCAGGCGAGTTCGTGGAGTGCCATACGGTGTTCATTCCCAAGACCAAGAGTTCCTTCCTGATCAAGAACTGGCAGCCTCTTAGTCTATCCAACATATACTACAAGATGCTCACCCAAGTCATCAACAACAGACTCTAAGTTGGAATGAGATCATGAATGAAAGTGTATGGTATGCAAGGCAGATCCATAGAATTTAATCTGTTCCTCATCAGAGATCTGCTCCGTCCGGTATTTATCAAGAAACTCCCAATTGCATTGCTTTCTGTTGATTGCAATCCGATCGTTTGACAGCGTCTGACACTCATACCTGTTCCATATTTTCCAGGAAGTCGAGGTCAGCAGGGGCTTCCTTTCCATCTCATTGCCAAGGCTACAACAGCTTTACTTGCCTCCAAATTAATGGATACTTATTAGATCCCATTACCATCCGAAAAGTGGTCAAACAAGGCTGCTGACCTTTCGGTCCGCTAATTTTTGCTATGGCCCTTGAGCCTTTCCTACAGCCAGTCAAGAGCTTTCATGCCGCTAAAGGAATATCACTTCCGTTCACCACGGAGGAATCCAAAATAACAGCCTATGCGGATGAAGTAGTGGGCATCCTTAGGTACGACGACTCCATAAGAAATCTCTTCAACATCTTAGAAAATTTTAAAGTGTCAGGACTACAAGCAAATCCCTACAAAGCACAGTTCAAAATATATGGAGTTTGGGGCCCAGCGTTGATGAGCATTGAAGCTCATCTCCCACCAACTGTAACATCTGATTGGGTATAGTCCCCTAGGAAGACCCCATTACTATCCTAGAGGTGCCTTCTTTGGTACTGGCTTGCCTTCCAGACTTCAAAATACGATACCTGAGTAATACTGTTTTCCGTCTGAGCAGGATACTGCAATCCAACCATCTTAGCAGTTATCTTGTTCGGTATTATTTGGTTTCAAGCTTTCCCTTTTTCCTCTTTAGAATTAGCTCACCACTCACTACGGATCCAAAGCGGAAATTGTCCCAGAGTACTACAACCAGCTTTGTCAGATTTTACAATACCGCTCTTCGGGTACAGACATCAGCAACATCTGGAACAGCACAAAATGGTACAATGTCATCTTCAACCATCTACTTACTGATGTCTCGGATATAGGGACCATGATGTCTCGCTAGGTGACCAAACAGGAAGTTTGGTCACCTAGCGAGACATCATGGCTACCCGTTGAGAAAGGACCTGCCATGCAGGATAGTAACCTTCTAATCAACTTCAATATATATAGCGGTTTCACAACAACAGGAATCCCATTTATGACTTCTACCCGAGTGTGGATAATGTGGAGCATGCCTTCCATGAGTGCCCAGTCTCCCAAAACATCTGGAGGAGGCTGGATGACGTGCTCCGCATCCCGGTCCTAATGCAGGATCATCTTCCTGCAGTTTCCACTAACAACAAACAACAGGCAGAGGTTACTAAATTTCATGATTAATGAGATCAAGTATCATATCTGGCAGGGTGGGGGGTAGAAACACTATAAATCCTCCGAGCTGGACAAACATTTCTCGGATCGTGCTCTACTTTACGGAAGTTTTATCATCAGGCGTTGAAGCTCATCTCCCACCTAAGAACAATCACAGACATTCATGCTTATGGCGGGGTTGGAGAGCGGATACGCTAAACATTCTCATATTTGCAATAACTCTCCCCTGACTTAGTGAAATGTGAAATTTAATATTCTTCGGGGAGGAGGGGGGGGGATTTGCAAAATGCCAAGAAATTCTACGTAGTTCCATTTTGGCTGATTTTTATTGATAAAATTTGGCAAAAAACAAAAAAATTAAACTGATAACACTGCCCTTTCTGGAATTTAATATATATATATATATATATATATATATATATATATTTTTTTTTTTTTTTTTTTTTAATTTTTTTTTTTTTTAAATAATTAGGGTTTCGATTACAGTTTGTCAAATTTGGTTTCGATTTGACCATTTGTTGGGGCGTATGGAGATGTAGCACCTTAGTATCGATGCCAGCCGCTGATCTCAGGGTCAGGATGTTGGGGCTCTGGTCCTCACATACACTCAACTCTCACTTATGGCTCCAAGAAGTTGGTAGTGCACACCAGCGACCACACCCCGGTAAACCGCCTCGGATGGCGGACTAAACTAAGTGAGGGTATCAGCAATATGGAATGCTGTAAACAGGGAATGTCACCCTTTATGTGCACGAAGTCTGGAATTGCCACGATGGCAGAAGAATCAACACTGACTGATCAATGGCATCAAGGGCACACTCCTGACATCTAAGGGACTTGTGGCCAGCCGTCGTGGAAGAGATCGGAGCCTCACCACGTATTTATCCATTGTCAACCATGAAACACACCATGTTACAATATGAAGTTAGAGATGTGGTCGAGATCCCTGCAACCATCAGTTCTTATAGCTACAGGGAAGAAGAGCTTGAAACCTGGAATTGTAAGACAAGAACTACTAAGGTAGTGTATGAAGATAATATCCCAAACCCTCCAGGGAGGATATTCTCAGATGTCCCTTGTCTAAAAACCAGGAGCCATCTCTTGAAAATAGTAACATGGAACGTCAGAACACTCTACTAGGCAGGAAAATTAGATAACCTACTCCAGGAATTAGAAGTGATGAAGGCCGATATTGCAGGTATCAATGAAGTGAGGTGGACAGATATAGGCATAATAAGAAGAAAAAATCACACTATAATCTCTGGCAGTGACTTACACCTTAATGGATTAGCGCTTGTCCTAAGTAATAGAATTGCAAAATCTCTACAGGGATATTGGCCCATAAATGACAGAATCATAACAGCCAAAATAACTGCACAACCATTCAACCTGTATATTATCCAAGCATATGCGCCAACCCAAGATCACCCAGATGAAGAGTTGGAACAATGTTATGAAGACATCTAAACTGCAATCTCCAGTTCTAAGTCAGATGATGTTATTATAATGATGGGCGACCTAAATACAAAAGTGGGCTCAGAAAAAATCTCATTTTGCATGGGAAACCAAGGGCTTGGAATCAGAAATGAAAGAGGTGAAAGATTAATTCAATTCTGTGAAACCAATGACCTAATAATTGCCAACACACTGTTTAAACATCCTCCCAGAAGACTATATACCTGGAAAAGCCCAAATTGACTATATAATAATAAACAAAAGATTCCGAAATACAATAACACAAACAAAAACATATCCTGGAGCAGACATAGGATCGGACCACAACCCTGTGATTGCAAAAATCAAAATAAAACTTAAGATACCAAGCCAACCATTCATAAGAGAAACTTATAATTCAGACTCCCTTAACAACCAAGAAGTTAAAGACTGCTTTATAAAAGAATTCACAAAATCTCTTAACATGTCTGACACCACAACTCACACAGAAAATAGAAACCAATTGATGAAATTAACATGAACTGGAAAACATTCAAGAATAGCATCAATGAAGCAGCGAAAAATACACTCCCAAAATTAAAAAGGAAACGGAATAAAACTTGGATGAATGAAAAAATACTGACGTTGATGGAACAAAGAAAAAAGTTAAAGAACAAACCTGAATATAAAAGCATGAATAAAGAAATAAAAAAGGAATGCAGGATAGATATAGAAAACCTTGATAGAAAACACAAAAGCAGAGAAATGCATGAAAAGATCAGTGAAATGACAAGCAGGACAAATACAGCAAACCATGCAAGTGTCATTAGAGACTCAAGAGACCATATTCTAATGGATAAAAAAAGAAATCATGGAAAGATGGATTGAATACACAATGAAATTATATGAACAACACAGAAATGATATTCCTGAACAGACTGATTTAGAAGGACCATCCATTTTACTCTGTGAAGTTGAAAATGCCGTTCAGAAAACTAAAACCACATAAAGCTGTAGGAATAGATAACATCTTGGCAGAATCGTTGACGATTCTCGATGAAGGAGGACTGAAATTTCTAACAAAATTATGCAATAAAATATACGAGACTGGATTTCTACCCAAAGATATTAATCACTTAATTTTCATTCCAATTCCCCCCCCCCCAAAAAGCTACAAGATGTGAAGAGTTCAGGACAATCAGCCTCATCAGTCAAGTATCAAAATCCCTCCTATATGTTATTCTTGAAAGAAATAAAAGAAAAATAAACATAGAAATAAATGATACACAAAGTGGCTTCAAGGAAAATGTAGGTACAAGAGAAGGTATTTTCAACGTCAGAACCATCAGTACCCCTGCTTCATAGATTACAAAAAGGCATTCGACAATGTCCAACATGAACAATTAATTGAAATCCTTTCAAAAATAGGCATGGATGGAAAAGACATTAGGATATTAACTAATCTTTACTGGGAACAGACTGCATCTTTGAGAATAAATAGAGAGACCGCAGAAGAATTCCCAGTTCAGAAAGGTGTGAGACAGGGCTGTCTTTTCTCCGATTCTCTTTAACCTATACACAGAAGAAATATTTAATAAAATTAGTAACCTCAAAGGAATCACTGTAGGGGGGCAGAAATATTAATAACCTAAGATATGCAGATGACACGGTTCTTCTAGTTGAAAACAAATATGACCTCAAAACTCTTATAGATGAAACCCTCAAGTATAACGAACAGTATGGTCTCAGTTTCAACTTTAAAAAGACAAAAATTATGATAATTTCAAGAGAAAAGAAAATACCAAAAATATGCATTAATATAAAAGGAAATAAATTAGAACAGGTGCAAAAATACATATACCTCGGACACTTGATCACAGAGAATGGCAGGACAGAAGATGAAATTAGAAAAAGGATTGAAATTGCAAGATCAACTTTCAACAGTATGAAAAATCTACTAACATCTAGGGAATTAAATTTGAAAGCAAGACTAAGAATCTCCAAATGCTACATGTGGTCTACATTATTATATGGAGTAGAGACATGGACACTCTCCAATCTGAGTGTGAAAAAACTGGAGGCTTTGAAATGTGGATGCTGCGAAGAATTATGAGAATATCATGGAAAGACAAAAAGACAAATGAAGAGGTACTAGAGATGGCAGGCGTAAACAGGAGCCTGATGAAAGAAATTAAAAAGAGAAAAGTCAGATATTTTGGACATATTCTGAGACATAACTGCCTACAAAGGACACTTCTCAAAGGAACTGTTGAGGGAAAGAGAAAGAGAGGAAGACAAAGACCGGAGTGGATGAAAAATATAGAAGACTAGACATATCTCTCATATGAGGAATGCAGCAGAGAGGCGCAGAATAGGACATGGTGGAGACACATGGTAGTCAATCTCCTGGAGGGAGAAGACACCTGACAGGAGACCATTTGTTATGGAAAATTAGTCAAAAATGAATTTTTCTGTTTAGGGTGCATAACCAAAATCAAGGTATTTCGCACAGTAATTCACCATCTACCTGTAAATTAGTACATACGAGGGTGGTCTGAAAAGTTCTCGACCTACCAATGTAAAAATGAACTTATAATTTCAAAATTATTTTTATTTTTCAATATAATCTCCCTTGACACTAATACATTTATTCCAGCGATACTCCAGCGGCATTATCCCGTCCCTGTAGTGGTTCTCAGTAAGATCTGCAAAATATCTCTCTACAACTGCAATCACCTCTTGATTCGAAGAAAAACGCAGACCAGCGAGGAAGAGTTTTAGTTTTGGGAAGAGACAGAAGTCAGAGGGAGCCAAATCTGGGGAATAGGGTAGATGTTCCAACAATTCATAGTGAAGTGTGAAGATCCCTTAATTTTTCCCATTCCCAAAACACCTTTGTGGGCAGGTGCGTTGTCCTGACGAAAGATGATTTTTTTTCTTCTACAAACCGGGTCTTTTCTCACGAACTTTTTCATCTAGTCTTTTTAAAAGATTGGAATAATATTCCCCGGTTATTGTTTTACTCTTTTCACGATAATTAATAAACAAAATGCCTGTCATCCCAAAACACTGATGCCATGATCTTTCCTGCTGATGGAACCGACTTTGTCTTCTTTGGAGTTGAACAACCGGCTTCTGTCCAATGTTTTGACTGCTGTTTGGATTCTAGTGGGTAATGGTGAATCCAAGTGTCATCCATAGTAATAAATAGACTCACAAAATCAGTTTGTTAAAATGCTCCAAGCACTGTTCAGAGATTTTCATACCAGTGTATTTTTAATCCGAAGCACTCATCTTGCGCAAAGCTTTTTCATTTGCAATTCTTCATGCAAAACGTATCCTACACGCTCTTTTGAAATGCCTATAATCTCGGCAATTTCACGCACTTCGACTCGCCGGTCATCCAATATTATATCTTGCACTTTTTCAATGATTTCTGGTATTATTATTACTTTTTTGACGTCCTTGACGTGGATCATCTTCAAGGCTGTTACGGTCACGTTTAATCTCGGCAGCCCATTTCTTAATTGTCGAAAACAAAGGAAAAGAGTGCCCATAAACTTTTATGAACTTCGAATGAATTTTTTTTTGGCGTTAAGCCTTCTTTTACAAATAATTTTATAACAGCGCGATAATCAATTTTGTCCGTTTCAAGGGATACAGACCACCTTTGCTTCAGACAGCTGTATAAAACAAACTACTTTAAGTAATGACATGCAATTCCACATGCACATGGATTCTTATGACAGATGTCCGCGCGATTAGCCGGGTGGTTACTCCGCAACCATATGCCTGGGAAAAGAGTGTTCCTACGTTCGATTCTCGTCGCTGCCGTGAAGAGCTTAAGGATCTTCCTCAGCAATAGCCAAGTTAGCCGGTCTTGGGCGTGGACTGCAGGATTTATCTCCCCAGTTTATCTGGGGGTTTTCATCTCGCAAAGCAGTCAAACCGGTCTTATGAATACAACGCTTCACAGACAATTACACATGGTTGAGCGTGGGGGTAACGACCCCAACTCGTAGTGAATTATGAAACCTAAAAATGGGAGGCCAGGACTTATGAGATGTGCCAATTTAGAAAAAAAAAAAAAATTGCCGATGGTGTTGCCATCTATGGTCGAGGCCGAGAACTTTCAGACCACCCTCGTACACATTCTAGAACAAAATAATTGTTGTTATTAAAAACCGTATGTTATTTGCATCTCAGATAATTTTACCTAAACCTCTAAACAATATTTAACAAGAAAGTACTAGTTTCCATGAATTTTGAAAGGAATTCATGAAAACGAATTCATTATGTTAACTTCTCGTCCTAGTTGGTGAAGGGATTAACTTATTCACTCTCCCACTAACAAGCGCCGTTGGGTATGAATCCCATAAGTACGGATATTTGTAATTGTGTTTAGGTGGGAGATGAATTTCATCTCCTGGTGTGAGACCACTTCCACTGTGGCTTGAAAAAATTTTGTTTGGTCTCTGGAGCAGAACATTTTCCAGCCTGTGTAAAAAATAAATAAATGATGTGTTATAGGTTTACGATCTTTCGTGGATGGAAAACGCAACAGTTATCAGCGAATTGTTTTTAGGTTGAACTGTAGTTCGACGAATTGCTAGGTGAATTGATTATTTGATGAATTGTTGCTATTCTATAGACTATCTTGTCCATCAATTTCCAAAACCAAAACCAGAACCAAAATAACGGTATGAAAAATCTTCATAGATGAGTTAAATCGTTGGTAAACATCAATAGTGATAAGTTGACTTCGTTTCAAAACAGTCGCTCGTCTTCAGATACTGACATCTCTGAATCTGCCTCAGCATTCTTTAATTCTCTTACTTAAAAAAGAGAAATGTTGGATAGATCCACTTTTGATTAGAATATAGTTCATTTAATAACGTTAGCTTTGGCGTGTAAGAAGGTACGTGAATTCTAAACAACCCTTTGCTGTAACTGTAGGCGATGTTGCTTGCATATATAATGTCAAGGATGTCAGAAGCTCATTCTCCTAGACGGAGAGATGTAGAATTAAATGCTTCGTACATCACGCGCGCATTTCCGTAGACGTAATGCAAGCCGACAGTTTGTTCCCGTCACTCAAAAAATGTCTCGCCGGTTGAAAAGTCGAAACTCATTATGCTCTGCGCCACAAAGTTTTTCAGACAGACGTCAAATGTTATTTGTCAAAGGTCCTTTTTTATTTATTTTTTTATTATTTATTTTTATTTATTTTTATTTTTATTTATTTTTATTTTTATTATTTTTTTGGATGAATTAAGGAAGAGTTCTCTGACATCACGAGTGAACTAGATGAAGGTTATTGTATAGTTAAAAAAAGAAAGAAAAAACAAGCAATCCGATTTAAAAAAATACACTGTTTTCAACAGCACTATTACGTTAATTTATTGCAAAAAGTCAGCTCGTCTCGACCTTTCATAGGACGAGCTGACTTGATCGACATTGATCATTGATTGATCGACAGTATACTATGAACACCTGAATATTATTCTGCAAAATAACAGTTTTGCAAATTGTATTCTTGCTATCTCGTATAACTTGTTATTGTTAACAAAAATATTATTTTTGATATCAAAAAATGCATTTCGATATTGCTTTCTCAAGCATAAACATAACGGTATTTAAATATAACTCCAAGATTGATGACCGTGTGTGTATGTGTGGATGTGTGTGAGTCGTTTTTTAAAATACTTATCGCTGTTATGCAGTTTCTGCTTTGTTTTTAAGTTGTTAAAATTTTTTATCGCTAAGAAAGGTTTGAAAATGACTCCAATACAGGATGCTTCTCCCCTTCAAAGTTCAATGACAAAGTTTAGAAAGAATATGAAGTGATGGGCATCTCAGTTTCATCATCCCATCTATCATCGCTGTGAGATGTCTCGTGGAAGTTGCCAGGCCATACTTACCGATGATTTACGTATGCACCGAATCAAAAACTAATTAGAGAACAGGAAATACAAAGTACTGAAATGAGTACCTTCATTTCCCAAATACAAAGTACTGAAATGGGAAATTCTGTTTTATTCAGAATTTCCTTTATCTCCGACCTTTTCTTCCCACAAATGGTCTCACCTTTAAGATTAACAATTTCAATCTGCAGAATAGATCATCTTCATCTATTGACGACAGTAACTTGCAAGAGACGCACACAGTTAAATGGTCATCACTTACAAAAAATTGGTGACCGTTGAATTTTGTGCTAAGGCAACATTTCTGTTCAACTTCAGAAATTACCGAATGTTCTCCAGCAATTGTGCATTTTCCTACGTATCCTTCCGCTACATAGGAAAATGCACAATTGCTGGAGAAAGAGTTTTGAAGGCGATCATTGTGTCTGTGGACTAGAAAGCATTTGTATTGTCAAAACTAAACAAAGCACACAGGAAATTTCGTTCCAACTTGACCATTAAAAATAGCCCAGTTGGAAGCAAAATTGACTTTGTTGGACAAACTGTGGACATCCCAAATAATAAATTCTGTCCAGCCAGACAAGAACTGTGTTACTTTTATCATTATTAACTGGGGTTTCTCCATAGAGTATGGAGCCCAAGACTCATCAGCAGAGGCCCACACTATTATTAACTTCTATGGAAGGAGGGTCTGACATAAATGAATTAGTAGCTGATGCGCGCTTTGGAAAATCAAGTAACAAACTTTTTTTTTTTTTTTGAGAGACAGAGAGGGTAGCTGATGTTCACGTGTTGAAAATCGTGCTAGGAGCATAATTTTGACTTGTGCAATAACACTCTCGGTAACTGAATATTGTTGGAAAATTAAGTGGAACATCATTTGTTATAAGTTTCGGTGTAAACTGAATCACTGAGAGGTGCAGTCAACTTTATATGAAAATCCACTTAGTTTATTGTTATTATTTCATTTTTGTCTGTTTCAGACGGGACTTCGCTGACAACCGAATTGGCATGCCAAACGGAAAGTTCAAGTAGAGTTCGAGACAATGAAAGGGTTATATAAACAAGTTTCTGAATGTCATAGTTTTGCGGATGTCGGCATAGCTCAAAGTCAGCAAGGCTTGGCGACCTTGTACTTTCCACTTACCGACTCGCTGACGGACTATCAGATCGAGTTTCAACAATGGTAACGTCAGTAGCTTGCAACACCAATAGACAACTGTTATTTTTCGAATTTTGTGTCAGATTACCTCGAAGAGGCGTTGCCACTGCATTCAAAGACAACCATGCAAGCAACATTACGTTTACGCCACTTCGGAGAAAAATTAGATACATTACTCCGTTCTACGCTAATGAACTTCCCTCGGTTTGGATAGTGAATGAGCAAGAGCGCGCACGTGCGCACACCTACACGCATTTTCCTATTAAAAATAATTATAATAAAGAAAAAAGTTCTTTCTTCTTATTTAATTCATTTTTACTAAATTCCTTCACAACTGAGTTTTCCCGTAATAAAAAAAAAATAACTCATAAAAATAGGAAAAGTATAAATCAAATTTAATGACTAAATATGTGCAGTATTCAAACGCTTCGTTAGTTAGCAATACCGTGGAATTAACTAAGAATACAGTATTGAAATATCAAGTGATTCATGTGCACAAACACGCCAACTGTGATCTAATCTTGACAATATTTAGTGAAGAGAACGTCTTGCAAATTCAACATAGTCGATTGTTATATCTACAAAATTTATTTAAGATACATTAGTGACATTTGGTAAGATTTAAATATTCTGCTTGTTATTATCCAGAGTTTTTCCAAATTATTTGAATACAATTGTAATTTCATGAAAGAAAATGCATATTACTGCACAGTTTTTAATCAATCACGAAAGAACCTACACATTACTATAGTGCTTGTGGTGAGCTATTCATACTCTTGAATTTGTTGAATTTGCAGAGAGCTAGGGATAGTTATGTAGGAAATACTATCTTTAAAATAAGTGAACGAAATGAAATGACCCGGAAATCACCAAATGGAAAAGATTTAATTAAATTGATTATGTTATGGAGAACTCTTATCAGCCAATTTAATTATGATATTCATCATGGGCTAGCGAGAGCAAGGATAAAAATAAACATTCAAGAGGGAGAGATTGAAACTGTAAAAAATACTAGAAGATGAAGATATAATAAACCATAAAGAAAATTTTGAGGAAATAATGGAAAGAAAGCTGAAGTTAAAAACCATGAATGAATCAGGCTTATCTGATAGAATGGAGGAAATAGTTCCAATAATAACAGAAGTTACTAAACGTTTAAAAAAATAAAAACAAATAGAACTTCCACAGAAAACGTACTTTATGGACACTTGATCTAGTCAAAAAAAGGAAAGAATTAACGAGATACAGACGTAGCAAAGAAAAGCTAGAATTTGTGGAACTGCAAAAGTTGGAAAAGAACAAAAACGACATTAGAAAATATAATTTAAAAACATAATCGAAACCAAAAAATCTCTGGAGATGACCAAAAGGTTTACATGAAAAAAATGGACTGAAAATTAAAAAATAAGTAAGGAATATTACAATGCAATAGAGAAGAAATAATGAACATTTATAGTGAGTTTTATAAGGACCTATACACAGGCAAGGAAATAGATACAAATCCTCCATTATATTAAGATGAGGCTGACACAGAACCCCAACGTAATGTAAGAATTATGGAAAGTTCTCATGTCAGCAAAGAATAACAGACGTCCAGGAGAAGATGGTACATTAGCAGTACACATAAGATCACTAGGTTCATAATTTCATAAGGTCATATTGGGTGACCTTATGAATACATTAATGATATACGTATTAACTACAGAAACAGTTCCAGTGCCGCTTCATAATTCCTTGATTATCTTATTACATAAAAGGGCAGCATAAATGATATCGATAACTATACGACAATCAGTTCTTATCACAGTTGTACAAAATATTTATCCATTATATTAAATAAGATCACAAGCTTTTGGATGACGCACAGCCATATGAACAAGCAGGATGCAGAGCAGGATTCATTACAATAAATCATTAACCAAGTAATCTTTATTAATTAAACAAGTAATCATTAACTACAATTAACCAAGTAATATAAAAAGTGAACGAATATAATCTTCCTGTATATGTAGTGTTTGCATTTTGAAAAAGCCATCGTCTATATCATTCAGAAATAATAAACAGATTAAAGCAACAAGATATCCCAACGAAGTATATCAGATTATTAAAGTTGTATATCAACAGTCATCGAAAGTATAAAGTTAGAACGTCAGGGAAAGGAATTTAGTATTGGGACAGGAGTAAGACAAAGAGATGCAATATCATCAAAATTGTTTTCTGCTACATTAGAAGAATTTAAGAATCTCTCATGGAAAAACCTTGGAATTAACATAACTGGAAAAAATTTCAATCACTTACATTTTGCAGATTACATTGAATCCTTTTAGCAAAAAATAAATAAGCTCAGGAAATGCTAAATGACTTTGCCAGAGAAAGCAGGCAAAAAAGTTTAAAGATTAATCTAACGAAAACCAAAGTGACGATAAATTAACAGATAATCATATTGAAATTGTGGAGAACTATATTTAACTTGATCAATTAGTTAGTTTTAATAAAAAACAAGATAATAAAGAATCATTGAAGAATTTTAGCTGTATAAATATTATCTGGGAGGATATTTACCTGTTAGCTTGAAAAGAAAGTTCTTTAATATAATCATTATTCCAGTGTTCCTAAAAAACAGGTTGCGTGTTGCTCAAAGACCCTTGCAGAGAAGAATGTTCCACATAACAAAAAGAGATAGAATAGGAAATACTAGAATTACAGAGATGAAAGGAATAGAAGATATTGTGAAGTATTGTAAAGTATGTAAATGGAGACGGGCTGGCCGTATTAACCGATTGCTATTCAAAAGGTGGACAAAATTGTCACTGGATACCAAAAAAAAAAAAAAAAAAAAACGAAAGGAACAAATTGGAGAGGTTGTCCACAAAGGTGTGAAATTATATGCTGGATATCAGCTAAAGATAGACAGAACTGGACAGTTAAGGGGAAGGCATATATCCAGCAGTGGATGGAAATGACTAAAGAAGAAGATTCATACGCTTTTATTTGGATATATGATGGAACTATTTTGTAATTATATATCTTTTTAAAATTTTCTTCAGATGGTATATAACCGAAGAAAAGCTAGAGCTTTTCTTCGGTTATATACCGTCTGTTACCGAAGTTTCCTGTAGGTAAAAAAAAAATTGATACTTTTCAGTCATCGCCAATCTTTTGAAGAAAAGAAGTCTATCAAAGGGCTTAGGAAAATACAAGTACACCAGAGAATATGCATCTCCTTTATATGAAACATTGAATTAATTTAAATATTTATATGTATGATTTAAAAAATGTACTAGTTCCGGACTAAAACAAGAATATCAGTTCCATCTGTAAGTCAAATTGTTAACTATCAACTGTTTCCCTAATTATCTGAAAAACTGTACATCACTCCGCATAAACTAACAGAGTGCGATAGTATTGAATGGCCAGAATCAATCAGCAATGCTTGAACAGCTGAGGGTCTAAATATATCTCAAACGGCTTCATAGTTATAGAAACTCTAAAACATATACTATAATCAAAGGCGATATATGTCTCTCTACAAGATCCTCTGTTTTAATTATTACATTATATACTGAGGTCAGGTGAAGGTAAACATATTGTATTGATTGTATTGTATGATACTGATTGATATTATAGCTGAAGCTGTAGATGAATTTCATTGTCCCATGTAAGCCAATTAAACCACTACCTTGCTTATTGCAGACTTGAAGCAATTTGATGTCATGTTTATAGCTTTGGGCATGTGTTCTGTAGAGGTGAGAGTATCTAACCTGATTTCTACCCCCTCCTTAGTCTGCCTTATACTATTATTAATGTACTATAGGTTTACAACAGCCTTTCGTGAGTGAGATTCATATTAAAATCAGGCTATGAAGTCAGTGTATGGCTTCCCAATTTGGGAGGAAGGATTCTCGAGCCTCTTTGTCATGTGAGAGTAAAGGTAAACCAATGCATAGCTATCGATAACTATAAAAAAATAAAGCGATCTTTCTGATTGTTTAATATGAATATTTTTATGTGACGTTTTTGTAACTCCTGACCACGAAAAGTTGTAGACCCACTAAGGTTTTTTATTATATATATATATATATATATATATAAACATCCATGCTTATGGTGAGATTCAAAGATTCGAACTCGTATCTTTGTTGGAGAGTGGACATACTGACCACTCGGCCAACCAGGCGCCAACATGAACCTTTTTATCCAGTTTTGCTAAGTGATTGGGGGGGGGGGGATATATGATAAGCTGGTGGTGATGAATACGCCAGACAGCATTCTGATTAAATGAAAGGTGGCATTTTGAAATCGTATCAGATTATATAATACATGCTGTACACTAACAAACGATATTAGTAATTTTTGAGAAGATTAAAAGCTAATTAGAAAGTCGATAAAAACAGCTTAAAGAAAAGGGAAAAAACAATTCTCCTCCAAAAAGTTGAAATGTTTCAGCAAGGTATATTTATTTGTCCCTTAAACCCTGTTTCCAATAAAGGAATTGAACTAACAAGTCATTTGGAAAGAAGCCTTTGGATAGGTAGTAAAGTCTTGCATCTGACAGGTAAGATTTGTTTGTTGTCCACACAGACAAGCTCAATCTGCGGTAAGAGAAGTAAGGTACCTTTTTCTTCTCGAGAGATGTTATCGTTTAACGATGCAGACAGGCGCTAGCTCAGCGTCTTGTGCTTAACAACATAAGCTACACTTACTATTAGGATCAAAGCTGCCGTGTGTCCTTGACTTTTTTTGTGGCTATTTCTTCCGTTTAACTGTTTATGTCAAGACTAGTGCATGTCCATACTCACCCAACTGAAACAAAACAGGGAATATAAATATCAATCGACTTTGAAAAGTGCCAAGAAAGGATCAGGTCAAAAAGGTGTCAACAAGAGGTCAATATCTCTGAATGATTACTCCACATCGTTGCATATTAAAGGCAGCTGCTTTATTGCTGAAGTCATGTTGTTTCAAGGACAGTAATAAAAAAAAATGTAAAAAAATAAATGAAATGACATATGTTTTTAACAACTATTGCTTATTTTCTGTATGTTTGATCAAATGGAAAATAAGCAGTTTTATACAAAATTATAATAAACGATATGCTGCAATATTTTAGCGCTTTCACAGCGCAAATGGAAGAACGATAGTACATTGTTGAGTTTGATTTTTCGTCACGAGGTGTATCTTTATATGGGCTTTTTCAACTAAGAGTGAGTTACCCGATCTCATACGGAGGTAGCAGGGTTTTTCCTCTAGGACACTTGGCATTTTCATCCCACATACGGACAAATCGGCCAGTAGGATATACGCAATTTACAGGCAAAAAAATAGTATTGTCGGGGCAATATGGCGTTGTGTGTAATTGATGGATTAAGAAAGTAGTAGAGATGGTGAGTTGGGTGCAGTAGAGTAGAATACCATCCCTAAATAAGTCCTCGGATCTCTTGAAGATAAGACGTAATAGTAATTTTGCTAAATGTTAATATATGTTATGAGGTCCCTTATAGGCAGCCCGTAAAGGTATAATAATGTTTGCCTATAAGAGAGCCAAGTCTAATTGTTATCATTAATCTATATAATACAGGAATATTACCATAAGAATATATTATATATTACTGTTATATATAGGAATAATCTTCTTCTTCTTCTTGGCTTCCCGTATTAGATAATTGTTTGCCTGTAATGTCTTCAAGGGTTTAAAAAATCTTCTCCCCATCTCTTCCTGGGTCTTGCTCTTGATCGGTGTCCCTTTGGTTTATATTTCCAGAAAATATATTTCCAAATATTTTCTGGAATCATTCATTCTTTCTACGTGGTTTTCCCAGTTCTTTCTGTAGTTCGTGATGCCTTCTGTTATGCTAATTATGGAAAATCGTTTCCTTATTTCTTCATTTCTTATCTTGTCTATTCTTTTATAGCCTACAAGCGGCCATAGGGACTTCATTTCTCCAGCTTCCACTTGTCTTCTATCTCGTTCTCCCTAAGTCCATGCTTCACTACCATATTTAACAATTAATTTGGCTATTGTTTTATACAGTTCTATTTGGATTGTTCTAGATTTCTAGACATCTGTTTACTGAAGTGCTGTTGAAAGTTTCAAGACCTGCTAAGAATTTTTGCTTTCTATATGCAATGTCAGTTTCTCCATTGGGGCTTGTGTAATTTCTTCTATATTTAAATTTGTTCATTTGTTCTATTACTTTGTTGTGGATGACTAGTTTGCATCTTTTAATTTCTTTACCTTGAAATGCTATTGATTTCGTTTTATTTATTGAGATTTTCGTGTCATGCTGTTCAATACGTGTAGATTTTTCTGTAATTGGTCTTCATTTTCAGCAAAAATAATTTGATCGTCAGCAGGAAAAAGACTGGTTAATTCTTTATTTTCTATTTTAATTCTTATGGTTTTATTTTCCTCCACTTTCTTGAATTTTTTTTTCATATATATATATATATATATATATATATATATATATATATATATATATATATATATATATATATTCAATAAAGTATATATATATATATATATATATATATTCAATAAAGTATATATATATATATATATATATATATTCAATAAAGTATATATATATATTTCAAGAAAGTATATATATATATATATATATATATATATATATATATATGCGCATGGAGGAACACATGAGGGATATTGCTTACAAGAGACAGCGAGCCAGTGCCTTATCAAGCCATATCCTTTTCTCGGCTAATCTTAATGATGAAACCCCAAGTCATACAGTCCGCTGGGACAGATCTACTAACGTCTTTCATTGCCATGAGGAATTGGAGAGAAAAATCGTAGAATCTAGGGAAATCATTCTCAACCCTGAACATCTAAATAATAACTTGAGCTAGAACCTCCCAGATAGTCATTCAGCTGTAATCATGTACTGGCGTTCACGTGATGCTGCAAGCACGCACTCTCCTAACAATGCTACAACGTTTTCATACTAATTATGTATAAAGACTCTCTATGTTGTTCATAGTTTTTTTAACCTTCAGTGTTTGGTGTTTTTTTTCTTTTAAAATGTCACCTGATGAAGGCTATTATAAGTCGAAACTAGTCGTGTTTTACTATTAAACCCCCTTTTACCTAACTCTCGGTTTAAGTCATTCAACTCTTTTCACAATATATATTGTGAAATTGGACTATTTACATATTATATATAAGTATATATATTACAGACAAACAAACATTTTCCTTTCGGGTATACAATAGAGAATGCAATAAATGAATTCAAAATTTACAATTCAGTTTCAGTCTGAATTATCTTTCAGGTGAAACGCATTGTCGTCGTCAATCCAGAAGAGGGTACTAGTTGGATTCCACTCCTCTATGAATTTCGCGACAGTTCTTGTTTCTTTGAACTACTCAAGTTCCAATAAAAGCCTGCTTTTTAGTTTCCGACGGAGGATATACATGAGGGTTTGTGCAGTTTCAGTGATGGATGGGTGCTGGTTATTTCTTGTCTGTTTTAGATAGAAGCTGTAGATGACGGCCTCCTTAGCGCAGATGAAGTGGAAATTGCATGTTCTGTGTCTGTTTTCTTATGTATGGACTAAATTCCAGTAGTCTTCTTGGCTGTGTGCGCAGTTACAGGTGTTAGAGGCAGTATTCAGGGCATAGGTGATTATCACTTTGTTTGCGAGACTGGTTAGATATGTGTGTTCCAAGGTACCTGGAACGTCACAGAATAGACACAGATCAGTTTCTCTTAGCTGAAATTTGTAGAGCTTAGAAGGAGTTGGCAAAATGTTATGCCATAGTCTCCACTGTATGTCGGAATCTGGTTTGGCACACTGCAATTTTTATAGCAGATCCCACTGAAAACTGAGTGGCATATGCAGCCTTGTAGATGAGAGGGTTAAGGATGAATATAAGAAGGGCGAGGTTGGAGACACAGACATGAGGAAGTGATATATTTTCTTGTAGTTGGAGGGAAGAATTGGAAGTGAGGCTTCAGATTGTACAAGATGAAATATCTCCCCCGAACAGTTTCTAGAAGGAATACGGATTTCCTGAGGTGTCGCAATATCTGGATAGGCTTTTATAATGGAGGCTTGCAGCTGTTGATATTACTTTTCAGTTTTTGGATTATTCATTGGTAGGCTTGTGAATGCTTTCCACTTTAAGGTCTGGGTTAGGAAGTCCCCTATGACTCTTATTCCTGCCCAGTTCCATGTAGGGAAAAGAAAGGGCTGGCCAGTTGTGAGACTTATGTTTCTGTTCGAAAATAGTGGTTCTATAAGTACAGCTGAGTCTGTTGATCCTGTAAGTGTGTGATGAAGTCCTGTGTTTTTCCACCGCTGTAGAGCATCTTTGTAAAAATGAGGTAGTTTAGGAGGAGATGGTGCAGGACTGGCCATTCGAAGGATTGTGGAAAGTGTAAGTCCTCTGCTGGATGATTTCATGATGTAATCGAAGGTGGTTACATAAGTGTGATTGCATTGAAGTGTCTTTAGGAGGGGGATTATCCTGAAGGATCTAATCTTGTTTTCAAGGGAAATCAGGCCTTGACCTCCCTTGCTGAGTGGCTTGCAGAGTTGAGGGTATGTTGTCCAGTGAGTTTTGTTCCAGAGGAAAAGTTTGATTTCCTTTTGAATGTGGTAGAGAAATTCTTAAGGATGTGTGAGTACTCTGAGGGTATGCCATAAGACACTCGCAGCCATCTGGTTAACTATTATTACTCTTCCTCCAAGTGAAGAGATGGAACGAACGCTGTTCCATTTACCTAGCACCTGTTTAAAACGTTTGTGCAGCTGTGTCCAGTTCAGTGTGTTATATATTTTGGTGTTGCCAAGGTACACACCTAAGTATCTTTGTCCTTCGCTTGACCAGGTACATTCGATCGGAGAATCATTTCTAGACTTCCATCTGCCTGACCACAAGCCCGTGGTTTTTGCAGAATTTAATTTGGCCCCTGAGGCTTGTGCATATAGTCTGTGTGCTTCCTCGGTTACTGTCATTTCTTCTTCATTTCGGACTATTACAGTGACGTCATCAGCATATGCTGATAGGATAATTTTTTGACGTGGCTCTATTATGTTGGTTCGTTTGGAGATGATGGTGTCGTGTACTCTTTTTAAGAAGGGTTCTATGGCCAGTGTGTATACTTGACCGGAGAGGGAACATCCTTGCCTTATCCCTCGAGAGTATGACAAAGTGCGAGTCAGCCTGTTGTTGATTTTTAAACAGAAGTGTGCATCTTGTAAAGCAATTGCACTGTTTCAATGATGAGAGGACCATAGTCAAATGCCTTTAGAACTTCATAAAGGTACTCGTGCTCTACCCCGTCGAAAGCCTTCTCCTGATCAAGGCTGACGAGTGCTAGGTTTTCATGTTGGGTGTTTGCGATGTGGATGAGATCTCTTATTAAATGGAGGTTATCATGTATTGATCTTCCTGGGACAGAGTACGTTTGATGTAGGCCAATAACTTCAGGCAGTGTTGGCTTTATTCGGTTGCTATAACTTTGGAAATGATTTTGCAATCGGTATTAATTAGGGAGATTGGACGCCAGTTTCGGATATCCGTGTGGTCTCCCTTCTTTGGTATCAAACGTGCTACTGACATCGTATAGAAAGTATATATATATATATATATATATATATATATATATATATATATATATATATATATATATATATATATATATATATATATATATATATATATATATATATATATATATATATATATATAGCTTTCTTCCATTATATTTGTTATTGCTTTGGTGATTTGAGGTGGAGGTTTCAATTCAATCAGTATATTAATTAAGTTTGTTCTGTTAATTTGATCGTATGCTTTCTCATAATCCTGGAAGGTCATATATGTTGGCAGGTTAAATTCTATTCTTTTTTTCTATAATTTGTTTGAGTGTAAATGTGAGATCTGTGAAAGATCTTCCTTTCCTGAAGCTGCATTGTTCTTCTCCAATAACTTCCTCCGCCCATGGTGTTAATTTAATTTTAATTATATCTAGATATATTTTACAGCACCTATTTAATATTCCTCTGTAGTTTCCGCAATCCTTTCTGTTTCCTTTTTTTAAATATGTTTATGACTATTGCTGTCTTCCATTCCCATATTCTGTTTAGGAATTTAATTAATCATAATTGCAATGGTTTAGAACTGTATTTGTATAGATCTAAATTTATTCCATCTTTTCCTGTAACTTTTCTATTTTTTAGTTTTTCCAATATTTTCCAATAATAATAATAATAATTGTTTATTTGATATGTTTATGGATTTAGAGTCACTGCAACACAGAGTTATCTCAGTCGCTATGGACAATACTCTCTGGTTTAAAAGACCTGGGTTTCAAATCCTATCCAGGATACGGAAAGCATTCATAATTTTTTGTTTCTTTTTGTTTTACGAAAGGTTTTCATCCCAGAAAGTTGGAAAAACAGGCAAACTGGTCGGAAAAATACACTGAGTTTATAGACAAAAAAATACTGACCTCGTATCCTTATTTGCTTCTGCTGCGAATCCAAAACATTAAATTTATGACCTCATGGAGATTCACGTTGAAATATATACAAAACGTATTAGAGATAAGCTCTCCTAGCATAATAGGGTTTTCAGATTTATCTGAAAATTGTATCAATTTTCTACGCATGATTCAATGAATGGCTTTCTTATTTTATTTTTTTTACTTTATTTAATTTTTTGACCCGGATTAAAAAGAAATCTAGGAACAATTTATATTTTTATTCACAGAATAAATATTAGGAACATTATGGTTATTTCATTCGATCGCTAGATAGTTTGACATTGTTCGGAGCAAGTTGCTCCTCCCCGCTCCACAGATAGCTAACTAAGATAACTAAGCACAGTGAAACTGTGCTTAGTAAGTATGCTTACCTGGTTATCATTAAGAGTTAGTTGTTCTATATCTAAATCAGAGTATTTTCTTTCTTATATTTTCGTTCATAATTATTTACATTTCCTTATTCATATTGAATAGGAAAATGAACGAGTTCATTGTTTCGTCTATAAATGACATTGACATTCTCTCTCTCTCTCTCTCTCTCTCTCTCTCGTGTGTGTGTGTGTGTGTGTGTGTGTGTGTGTGTGTGTGTGTGTGTGTGTGTGTGTGTGTGTGTGTGTGTGTGTGTGTGTGTGTGTGTGTGTGTGTGTGTGTGTGTGTGTGTGTGTGTGTGCGTGCGTGCGTGTGTGTGTGTGTGTGAGTGTGTGTGTGTGTTGCGAAAATAGCATATTCTTATGCTCAGCAGTCCATTTCTGCATAGCAGAGTTTGGATTTCGTCATCCAAACGAAATATAAACAATAACAGGACTCCATCCATGTCTGGGTCACAGCAGTCAGACTGGAGGCGTTTGAAATGACTCGTTTATTCCTCGAACCTATTTAGCATAAAATATGAAAGCATAAATATGACAAACACGACACTTTTTTGAGAAATGACTTTCTTGTCTCGATTTTTCATTCTTCCCCCTTTGCTTACAACATAAAAATCACATAAATAAAACCACCAAGCTCACAAATAAAGTTTTTTTAAGTAATTATTATTTCTAAGAAATTTGTAAGATTTGAATAGTGTTGTTATGCTTGCGGAGAGAAAAACACATCTCTTTGTTCAGTTGGCTTATAATAACGTAATGCATATGCCATATCTAAGTTTGCTATTCTTCTTCTTCTTCTTCTTCTTCTTGCTATTACTCTAGAACAAGTGTATTCTTATGCGATTTATAATCAACTAAGTTAATTTTTTCTCATAATTTTCATCTTCGCCCCACAATGAACATACGGGTTGTATAAATTGTAACACGGGCTTACAGCTGTTCTGAGATCTCTAACCAGTCCCCGAAAACAGCCATGAAGTGGGAATCTTCAGTGACACATATCGTTTACGTCATGAAATATTAAGGCGACTCATAGCAAAAGTAGGGCATCTTAACTTCCGGTTTCTTAGTAGTAAAATATTGAAAATAAAAGGAATTCTTGTTTGTTGAAGTGTCATTATAATCTAGAGGGGTGTCTGAAAATGTGACATTTCCTTATAATAGTTTTTTAATTAGAATTTAAAAAAATTTTGATAAAAAAATTAAAAACTTAAATTAACATATTTATAAGATGTCATACATGTTCTTTTTAAATTAAAAATGCTGAATAAAACAAAATTCAGCTATTGATTTAGGTTATAACTTCGAATTAAACAATAATTAACATCGGATGACTTGCATAAGAATTTTATTTTCATAAAGTCTTCGCAAAACTATCAAAAGCATCGTCTTGTGACTAAACTAAGATTCAACAATGAGAACGGGTGACACCTACATGTAATGACAGAGAGGCACAGTCTAAAGAGCTTTTAAGCCATAATGGCGTTTTTTTAAACAATTTACATTATATAATAAAAAAAATGACTGGCGGGATGTACGGAGAGTAATTTCCATAAGTGGGATTCATTCATTGTTTCTATTCGTTTTCCAAAGGATCGGAAGTTTGGTGAAGATTCCATATCCCGCAAGTCCAGATTGTTTCGGCTCATGGAATCTAATATATTTGAGATGTTCATCACGACGAACTGCCGCAGAGCTTCTAGCTTGACCGAAATAAGATAACTCACAATTTGAAGTAATTTGATAGATAAACACTTAGATAGCTAAAGGTGGAAGTTTATTCTTAAGATTGTCTAGAAAAGAAGAAAGTTTATTGACAGGACGAAGAGTTACACTAAGTCCAACAGATCTAAGTTTAGATCTGTTGGATCTAAACTTAGATTAGATAAGTTTAGGCGATTCTCTCCGAAACGCCCTGACATAGGGACTTACATCGGTTGGACTAAATGTGACTTTTTTCCCCCGATCAAACTTTCCTCCATTCTATACACGGGTTAGGATAAAATGACACATTCCGCCTTCACTGGAGTTTATCAAATTCCTTGCAATTGTGCAGGAATTGTCCAATTCCTTGCAATTTATTTTGGCCAAAAACGGTAGATGAACATTTCAGTTGCATTACATTCAATGAGCTGGAATAATTTCGACTATCAAAATATGCCATCTCCATCAAACGGCAACTAAGGCCATGAAGCCAGCGTATTGATAGGGTGAAACCTATTTGTCTGTTAACTGCGGGTATTGCCTATTCTGTGGAATGAAAAACCATGCTACCTCCGTATGAGATCGGCTAACTCATCTTCAGTTGAATTCAAATAATCTTTAAATAATCTTCGCTGTTTCGCTCGTCTTGTTGGAAACAGAATTTTCATAGCAAAAGTCTTAAAATTATTTTATTATACAGAGATCACCGAAGTTAAGAATAATAATAATAATAATAATAATAATAATAATAATAATAATAATAATAATAACGTTATCTCAAAAATTTAATAAAATTATAAGTTCCGTATATGCGACGGGTCAGAAGTAAAACACTTGACCAAAGACTAGAGACCGCAGATATGAGAGTCCTGAGAAAGATTAGAGGAGTGAACAGATGGCATCAATGGCAATATCATATTAAAAATGAGGATATTAGGAAAGAACTTGATATTGTCAGCATCCAGGAATGCGTTAGCAGAGCTAATCTCAGGTGGTATGGTCACTTGAATAGAATGGGAGTGGAAAGATTAGCAAAACAAGTGTTCTCTGCCAGGTTGGCAGGAAAACGACCCAGAGGAAGACCAAGATATAGGTGGATTGATACGGTACAAAGTGCCTTAGACGATAGAAATATAAGATCTGATAATGTTGGAGTCTTGACAAGCAACAGACTGATTTGGAGGAAAATTGTAGATAGGAAGTTAGTAATGATGTAAATTTTTCATGTAGTACTGTCATATCCTGTACACCCCTTGAGGGTACATGGCAGGAATTTGATGATGATGATGATGATGTATATGCGACCAGCTAGCTTACATTTCAGTACAAAAAAAAAAAAAAAAAACATTATAAAGGTTTCTTGCATCTTCACAATTCGAACCCAGATCTTCCCACCGAATAACAAATATCAAGTTGCTTTGACGATATGCTACTGTGCGATCGCTTGCATAACTCGTTAAGTGAAACCATTCGCGGAAGTTATTTTCCTAGTACAGTTTGTTTTATGTTCACTGATAATTACGTAACAAGTGCTATCATCAAATACACAAACCGCCATGATAATCAGTGTATATCGATAACATTTGCAAATTAAAATTATTCACTTACAGAACCTAATTCCTTAAATACTGTCGGTTGCAAATGAAGATTATTCATCATGTGCCATGAGTGAATAATCAACCGACAACGGGGAAGAACCAAAATACACTAGTGATGGTGGGGCTTTACAATAGGGCGATTGTAAAGAATATTTTTAATGAACGAATATGATAGCATAGTGTACATATGAGTTTTCGAATTGCAATAAAATTAAACAAATATGACTGTTTTCACACATATGTAGCAATCAATTAATTATCAAATATATTATTCAATTCATGAGAAATTTAGCAGGCACTATCCATCGAATTGCATATGCAAAATTATATGACTAAATCTGTCAAAGATTCCTGAACTGAAAATATTGGTTCATCTATCCATTCTCCGCCTTCCTTTTGTCTCCTGTTCTCGTGTGAGTGAAATGAAACTTTTTTGGACGGCGTTTTCAACATAAACCACTCCTTGCAAATATTCAGAAACTTTACTGCAGACTATTGCCAGGTACATGGAGAAAGGTCATCTAGATGACCAGTCATTAAGGGAATGAGAATATAAAAACTTAAAGGGGGGAAAATGCTTGTAGCCCTTGTATTCGAGAAGAAAGATAATGGAAATACCAGACAATGAGAAGGAAGGATAAATCTTTTATATAAATATTTACGATACTAATTGAAGACTCGTTGAATGTTCTGTTACAAAAAATAAGGCCTACAAGTATACACAACTGGATATCGTTCGGCACCAGACCAAAGGCCATGGCTGATTTATCCTTAAGGTCATAATAAAGTACTTGACAAGACCACATAAAGAAAGAACTAACTACATATACACAGAATGAAATAGCTATGCGTGAATGAACAAACTTTTCACACGTAGAAAACTCTACGGAACCTACACGAAGTCATGTTATCACAAGAGAAGTGAAGAAAAATAAGCATTCGTTTGCTTTGTAGTGCATAATCATAATTCAAGGCTAGACTTAACATTACCGATTGCAGACGCCTAACTTGCAATCATATTTACACTAACCTTCGTCTCTGTCAACAAAATCATTACAATGAACACCACTGTCTCTCCGTTTTTCTTAATTTTATTTATCGTAGTGACCTTCGTTAATAGATTCTAAGAGTAGTTACAACACTTATCAATGTCGTTTAGATGCCCATCCCCAAAACAGTTCTGACAGTTCCTTCTTTATTCGTTGTAACGTCATCACACGTCACCGATGATCAAATAAATGTCATTTCTGATATACAGAGATGACAGTGGATTTCATGTGGGATTTTTCCAGCGCACACAGGCATAACGAACATAGCGAACGACCAAAGTGGGTCACAAAAAGATTGTCATTTAATCATCAACAATGAACGTGAAACAGTTTGTACTATTATGAGATACGTTGGTGTATCGTAACATTCTTAAACAGGTCTCTCAACTACTCAGTTTTGTTTTGGAGTAGTTGCTTTGATAGAAACCCTAGTTGTTTAATTTCGTCTTTCAAATATTTTACTTCTGCTTTTAAAATATTAGGAAGTGCTGCTCATAAAAAGTATTCATGATTTCATGAACACTGAATTAAAAATCAGTTGAAAGTGATTAGAAAATTTTCCTCTATTGATGAGACTCGAATTCAAATTGAGGTCTGGAGTAATCTGAAGAAGCTTCGTATGTCATTTATAAGTTCACTGTCAGAATTTTACATGACAGCTGTTGAAATAAGTATTAGGACAGCACTGTATACCCCTACCTTACCTTACCTATCCTCTTCGCTCCCTGCCGAGCATAGGACCTCAACCATTGACTTCCATTTGACTCTATTCAATGCTTCTTTTTTGATCTCTTTCCAGGAACGTCCCAGCCGTCTTGCCTCTATTTCTAGTTCTCTTCTCCATGTTATCCTGGGTTTACCTCTTTTCCTCTTGCCTTGGGGATTCCATTCTAGTGCAATTTTTGCTATTTCTTTATCTGAGTTCCTGATTGTGTGACCTATCCAGTTCCATTTTCTTTTAGGGATTTCATTTCTGATGCTGGTTTGACCTGTTATCCCCCAAAGTTCTGTGTTTGTTATTTTATTTGGCCAGTATATTACTAGTATCTTCCTCAAGCATTTGTTTATGTAGACCTGTATTTTATTTATGTTTTCCTTTCTTAGTGACCATGTCTCAGCTGTGTATAGTAACACTAATTTAACATTAGTGTCGAAGAGTCCAATTTTAGTTTTTAATTTTATTTCTTTGGACCACTAAATTTTCTTCATCATACTGAATGCAATCTGTGCTTTCTGGATTCTATTTTGTATGTCCTGTTTGGTTCCTCCTTGTGTGCTGATCACTGATTCCAAGTAGATAAAGTTATCTACCTGTTCCAATGTTTTCTCTAGTATTTCAAAGACTAATTCTTGTTTGGGGGTTTGTCTTCATTACTTTAGTCTTGTTGTAATTTATTTTCAATCCACATTTATTTGCTTCCTGGTTTAAATTATCTATTTTCTTTTGGAGGTGTTGATGTTTTTGTACCAAAAGGCATATATCGTCTGCAAAATCCAGGTCACTGATTTTGCAGACGATAGCCAATTCTTTCTTCAGATGTTTTCCTCATCACCCAATCAATAACAATCAGAAAGATGGTCGGGGAGAGTATACATCCTTATCTTACTCTTGTGTTTGTTGAAAATGGTTCTGATAGTTTGCTATTATTTATTATTCAGATTTTTCATGAGTTTTCTTTGTTGTATTTATGATTTTCTGAGGTCGATGAAGTCGATTGATATGGTATCAATCGACTTCATCGACTTTGAACTGTATACCACAGAAACCTAATTTGCCCTATCAATAGCCTGTGGTCCTCCTTCACCGCTGATCACTTTCCGTCATTCTAGATATATTTTGTTACAATACGAGTGTGGACTCCCCTTCATCATGACCATCAGTACTGTTAGAAGCACTGATCTGGTCCCCATTAATGTTTCTGGTTCGAACCAAAAGGCATTTTATGGGTCTGAGATTAGGACTGTAGTCTCAGACTCATTATTGTATTGAAAGAGACGGGTGGGATCTGTTCGGTTGTAATACCTCCATAATAATATATGTATTGCAAATCCGTTATTATTCAAATTACCAAAATCAAACGGTCCAAGTTCATCCTACAAGAAACAACTCCAGACTACTATTTTGCAACGCGAACATGAGGCCTTCCCAGGTATCTACCACGCATAATCGCCCATCTTATATGAAAAAGGATGTAGCGCGGTGATTCGTTGCTCCACATCATCTAGTTCTAAGCTCTGCGGACCAGTCCCGATGAACCTTACACCAGTGTAATGCTTTCCCCTCTCGTTATCATGAATAATGTTCGTCTCATGCGCAGCTGTCTTTCTTAAAATAGCCTGCAGTTTCTTATTTAGTACCCTACTAAATAATGCAAACTCTTCAGCACATTTTTAGTGCTCAAACTGTCGAGATTTTCATACCTCTATGTACTTTGATTCCTTGGTATATTCATTTTCCGGATCTTCTTCTGTGTTTCTTGACTGACGTGGCACTCTTTGATATTCTGCTACAGTTAAGCCTAGGCGATGAAGTTCTTTTTTCTCTCTTTTTTTTTATTTAATGTCACGAAATAGTACACCACTGATATGGCATCCTACGATAAACACCTCTTTTGAGGTTTCCGTGTCATTTCTATACAGACGCATGGTCGACTCGAGGGACATATCAGTTTGTCTTATATAACAGCATAGGACACGTGTGTCACCAGGAATAGAAACATTAGTGTGCTTAATCTTAAAGGGGAGGAGATTTTAATCCTTAGTTCATAAAGTGTAGATTTATTATCGCTCAGATAACATTGGAACAACAAAGTATGAACACATGAATGCATTCAAACATAACGGTAAACCTCTAGCCCATGGGTTTTAAGGCTGATTTTAAATAATGCGACAGGTAAGGGAATGCAAAACTGGTAGAGAAGCGTAAAGAATGATATAAAATAATGGTCTGGAAAGGTCTAGAATAATGACTATTTTCTTAGAAACTTGTTTTTCCAGTTCAAATCTAAAGTTAACATGTTATAAATTGTAAAAATCCTTAAATAGCTAATTTCAAATAATAAAATATGAGTAGTCAAATCATACATCTCCAAAAAAAAAAAAAGACACTTCTACATCCATTTCACTAAACTTGGTGTCCTATTCCAAGGTATCCAATCCCGAAATTATATTCCTAACAGAATCGCAATTGTTGTGCATCTTGCGAAAACTACAGTCCACTCCACCATGGTGTCTTCAGCAAAAAGGAAGGAATATGCGCTTTTATCAGATCATACATTCCTTTCCAAAAGGTATTAAACCTGAAATCCTCGTATGGCTCAAGATTTCTTCACTTCACTTTACTACTTTCATCTGAGTGTTTATTGGTCTCGTACTTCAGATACCATGCTACTTTCTTTGACTGCTTATCTTTAAAAGTTAATATCATATAGACTAATTACTAAAACTGAAATCACCTTCCAATAAGATAAATTTTATTGGTTATGACAAATTTAGCTTCCACAAGTTCAGTCGTCAATGACGTAGCGCTTTGGGAAGACCTGGCTTTGGTCGGATCTTATCCAGGATGCGAAGAATCTTTGTAAGGACTTCTCAAATAAATGTGAGTCGGCAGATCTCATACAGAGGTAGAATAGTTTCCCTTCCAAAAACAAGTTTTTTTATCCCTCTACACACTGGTCAGAGAATATATGCAATTTATATACCTCATATGCAATTTATATGAGTCGGCAGATCTCATACAGAGGTACAAGAGTTTCCCTTCCAAAAACAAGTTTTTTTATCCCTCTACACACACTGGTCAGAGAATATATGCAATTTATACAAAAACGTTATATTATAACCAATAGCAGTATCATGCCATACCTGCGATATGGGCCTCACGACAGTTATCATCATCATCATACACAAATCAAAATATTACAAAAGGCTCCGCTTCTCTAACTTAACAGATCCAACCTGGAAGAGAAGCCGAATCATTTGCTATCACGTAATGCATATTCTAAACCTGCAACCAGAATACCAAGTAATCCTAATTATTCTTTTCATGCTGTGAGCCTTTTCTTAACCAGTTCTCCCACAACTCTGACCATAACATTGACATTAGATCCAATCTCTCTCTCGCAGCGAAAATCTGCCTCGTACCCTAACTGAAATACTCCTTATTGGATGATGGGCTTCATTTCCTACCCCATAAACTCCTGATCCCTATCCAATAGAGCTGTCCAAAATGTGTCTTTGCTTATATAACTTGTATTCAATGGTTAGAATCAAAATTCCAGCAATTCACATTACAGTTCGGAAGTAAGAAAAGCATCAATAAATCCAAAACACACTTCATAATGGCTGAATATAATAAGCTTGCCTCTTGTTCAAGTGGAAATAGCCTTCTGTTCAATGCCAAGGCTGTTCGGTATATAACGTTTTCTATTTTTTATTTCCCTTTCATATCCTGGTGGCACCGTTATGTCATCACTCAAAGATAAGGCAGACTTCCTGTGATGACTCATTTTCTACAGTTTTCTATATATAACCAAGGGAGATCACTGTCTACAATACCACGAACTGCTCACAGCATACCTCCTCTAATCTTTAGCCAAGACATCAGAAGAATACTCTGTAGCTCAGATGCTAATGTCTTCTGGTCCAAATGGTCTGCAGAATTAATATCTGTCCTGTATCGCCTATTTAAATTGCTCATCTGGCATCTACCTAACATCATGTCGAAGCAAGTGCTTATCCATTCCGTCCTTAAAATGGGAGACAAGTTTATCATCAAACTACCTCCCCTATCACTTCAGTATTCTCGAAAAGTGATAAGAAAGTCATGACCAGCTTATTCACTACTAGAGATCCGTCAATTAATTTAAGGATCAACAATATGAATTCTTTTGTTCTCGTTCTACAACAACAATCTCCTCGCTAACCTTTGTACACAGGCTATCGAAAGATTTGGAGAAATTCATGTGATCGCTCTTGATATTTCCAATATATCATCTGATTATGTGTTGCAACGAAATCTCAAAAATTACAAAGAACAGGAGGGGAACCATCTTATGCTCTCCCTCCTATCTCTTGTGATTGGATTTCTATTTTCATGTCGCGTGGATGACTTCCTCTTATCCACGCTGCTCCTCCTATACATCAATGACCATCTCTAAGAGGTTCAAATCATATCCATGGCTTCGCTGATGACAGTCCTCTATATTCCTCTCATTCATTGTCGAGTAGGCTTATGTGCTGGCTTAAACTTATTAGGTTTCATGGAATGAATACAGCACAGACAAATAATTAAACATATGTTTAATCAATCCTATATATGAAGATAACGTACTATGCTATCAAAAACACAGTCTCTTCTTATTATCCTAAAGAGAGATTTTATTTCACTTTCTCTTATTTTAGACAATGTTTTGATTTGCATGCAACATGTTTTCCGTCTCAGACTGATTTTCACATTGAGCTTATCTTGACAAAAATATATGTTATCTTAGCCTAATATTCTCCAAAAAAAAAAAAAAACTTGATATTTTATGTGATTCCCATGTAATATTTTGTTATTTCTTTCTTCTTTTTTTTTATTAAAATTATATATTTTTGTGTCCTCTTATTTTTTAGATTTATATACATTTTTATACATTTATTTTTTACATTTACATCGTTTAAATCTCTCTCAATAAATCCCAAATCCGACCGACCTGAAAATATTCTTCTCATCTGGGTTGATGCACCACAAATCTCGTTCTAAATTCTTGATTACATACAAAAGAGGTAGTCCTAATAAGTGATCCATCTCTCACGAGTGTTTCACAGAGATATTTTCATGATAAATATCGATGTTTCATGGAATGGTACCATTTCCACCGAAATGGCCTACCATTCCTCCACATAAAAACACGAACTACCACTAGCTGATCGTGTTCTTACATGATTATATTTGTGTTTCTACATGAATGAAGGAAGAAAACGATGAGAGGATGGTTCAATGTGTTTGGAGTAAAATATGTATGGATCATCTCATTCACTCTACGTCTAATCATTAGAATAGAGTTTCCCATACTGTTTTTCCCGATGAGTAAATTCCCCAGCTTTGCCAAGAACGTATTAATTCCTCTTTCTTCACTTGCGCATAAATCACACTGTTATATCTTGTGACACCTGGTGGAGAATAATAAACTTGAAGAAACATCCTCAAGGATATGAAAAAAAAAATCCAGCATAACAGACATCAGGAGGAATTCATAGAATGAACAAAGGCAGCATGTCCATCATCAAAAACATTTAGTGACAGCTGTAACGGAGTCAGAAGAAACTATACTTTGGAGGGATGGGAAGGCTGTGCGAAATATCCTACTATTCGACGAAAGAGCTTTTCCCAAACGTTAAAATGGTAGTGGTGGAGGACGGTGGGGCATGCTTTACAGGATTGAGTGAATCACTCAATCGCACTTCAGTGATTCTACTATGTGTCACTCAATTGAGAGTTCGAATTTTGTCTGTTATCAAGACAAAAAATCAGGGAATTTTCTGATTTTTCAACCAAGTAAAACTGGCTCTTAGGAATAAGAGATGATTTCTTCTACTAGCAACCCAGGTTTTTCTCCCAAAGAAACCATCCAAGCGTATTCGAATTAGCAGCGAGTAAATATATTTGCTCCTTGTGGACAACTGCTGGGCAATTAAGAATATTCCATTTTTGTTTGTTTGGAATTACCAGAATCAACTAAGACTATGAGACCATTATGTCTATTACTGGGTTTCGTATTCTGGCATATTAAATAACATTACTATTCGGAATGATGAGGTTCTGTGTAGCGAACCTTTACACGTTGCCAGTGTCTGTTACAAAATCTGAATGTGTGAGGAATCGTTTTGAAACAATGTGGTACCGATAGCCACTGGTTTTAGTCTCTCCATCATACATGAACTGGAGATGCTGAGCACTCTTAAAGATATTTAAACGTGTTCTGCAAGAAAAATAGCCCACCATTTCTTCTGAAATATGTCACAAATTGATGGAAAATACGCCGCCTGGGCAACGAAATACAGTATGTATATAGCCACCATTTGAATTTCCTTGTCCAAATACTTTTGAAAGTGTATCATAACATCCAAACCTAAGTTTCTATTGAAGGAACGTTGGACACTGAAGCTTTTTTATTTATTCCTCTGGAGTTTATATTCTTAAAATTTCATTAAAATGATTTTTTTTTCTTACTCCTACATTCCTTTCTAAAATATTTCATAAAACAATTAGCCAATTTTAAAAAAATCTATGCTAATAAAAATTACATAAGTAAAATCTGTATTATGTTTAATTATTATTATTATTATTATTATTATTATTATTATTATTATTATTATTATTATTCCAATTCAAGTTATCAGTTCAAAAAAAAGTTGATGGTGAGCTTCCCTGCGTGTCATCCTAAACATCGTCAGTAACACACACACACAGGTCAACGGTTTGCGTCCCCGACTAGGATGAGTCACTGTTTTGAACTAACAAAGCAAAAGCAGTGACAACCTATTATGAAACAGCTATCCTACAAATAATACAGCTTACCGTGAACTTGTCAATGTCACCCATTCTGTACGCGCATGAAAAATCTAATGCTGTCTAATGCAGCAATCAATCACATCCGGTGTAGCTTCCTCTTCCTAGTTTCTCCCGCCGCTCCAAAGCATTCACACATGCTTCAGACACATATTGTGTGTGTGTGTGTGTGTGTGTGTGTGTGTGTGTGTGTGTGTGTGTGTGTGTGTGTGTGTGTGTGTGTGTGTGTGTGTGTGTGTGTGTGTGTGTGCGTGCGTGCGTGCGTGCATATATATATAATGGGTGCTGCTCAAATACACACTAAGTGCTTTATCTTCTACGCTTGTAGAAGATAAAGCACTTATTTCTTGGCTATACTGAGTAACGAAATATGCTAGCCACCAAGCAATCGTGGCTAGAATCTAGAAAATACACTTTATAAAGGTGATACAAAAATATCCCTATATTATTTGAAATCGGGGAAAGAGGGAAATTAATTTGTTTTGACTCAAGAGCATGAAATTCTCAATCTTTTTATGGGTTTTAAGAATGCGGAATTTATTTAACGGTTTACAATATCAGTACTCTGATTTTATTTCCCTTTTAAGCGGTTCATAAGTTTCGTTTACTATCAGCTGTTATGCGCATATCTTTATTTTCTCCCCTCTCCATATTAACTCTTTGTCTCTCAAAATTGCGAGTGGATTTTTTGTGACAGAATGCGAAGTTTACTACTGATAGATTTTAAGTCTTTTTATAAGAAAAACATGAACACGAACAAAACAGAAACATGAAAAACAACTGTTACTGGAATCAGGCACGTTGCGATAAATGTTTCAAATGAACTGCTACCAATAAGTTTGATTCTTTTGATTCGTGTGCTGTTTTTTTTTTTTAATTTATGTAATGACATTGGAATCTTATGTGAGATAGTGCTGTTGAGAAGTGTTTTTTTTATTTTTTTATTATTTTTTTTTTATTGTGACTTTTACTCACGGAAATTAGTAAATCAATAGTTCTTGCATAGTTTCTAAATCCTGTTCTATAAAACAAACACGGAAAACTTTTTAAAGCCACTTTAGGCCTCCAAATTAGCGGGGTAGTGTACATACCAGGGATTCAAGCTATCCCCCCCCCCTTCTAAAGAATCACAAACATCCATGTTCAAAGGAGAATTCGAAGCACTGCCCATAGGTTTGGAGGTGGTTACTCAACAACTCGGTAATCTGACTGCCATAAGTAACGTGTTAAAGAGTTTGGCAGCCCTTTTATTTAATGATATGAAGTTGTTGACACGTCCTTTATGCAAACTTAAAGAAGAAAAAAGAAAGAAAGTTGGAAGAGTGGGAGTGATGCTTTTTCCGTTCAATATTTTCGCTGAAAATAAAAATAAAAATCAAGAAATAATCAATATTGTGAGAAAAAAACTGCCTACTTAGGCCCAATGGCATTCTCATGGAGCCACTAAAAACAGAAGTAAATTTGCAATGGTAGTCGCTGAACTCCGATAGCAAATAGCACTTAAAACAGAAGAATTTTTACTCAATATGTCATGAGCTTCTTTCAAGGAGAAGACAGAAAAACAGGTAACAACATTTAAATTCTGAATACAAGAACGAGTCATACAGCATGCATATAATGTCACGTGTCTCGGTCACAGCTGGGAAGAAACAGTATTAGAGTTCAAAGAGACGTGAGAATAGATGCATAATTAATTAATTAATTTTAAAATAATACAGAAATAAAAATGTTAAAAAACTTATAAACTATTAACAGCAGTCACTTCCTAAAACTTAGAAATCGGCATGCAGTGCCAATTAGGACAGTAGCGTCCTAATCTTAACACAATTCAAACGATTCAAAAAATAGACGATGATCAAATGTGAACTTACTGTAGTGTTAGCATTTTGGAACGGTTCCAGTGAACTATGCCTAGTGTCGATGGCATGAAAAGCAACGCCTGAACCTTCAGAATCCAAAAATCTTGTAAAATCTTGATGTTCTTCGATTCTAACAGTAGCAGAACTCTAAAGAAGCAAAGATGACAAAAACAGGGCATTTGATAAACATTAGGCAAGGATAAAGATGATAAGGTATCTTTGATACCTTGCTAAGGGTCCTTGCTATTTGTCCAGATGTTCCTTTAAAGTAAGATATGCAGATCCTTTTAACATCACATTGCAATCTGGAAGAGCTCGGACAACATAGTTTGAGTAAATGGAAATGAAAGGTTATGCTCCCTCAATCTCAACTCTACAGAGAACTTGGGAGAAATAGCTTCGGTTGAAGACACATCCAGTTTCATTATAAGCACTAACTGCCATCTTGATAGAGAAATTGGCCAAAATATGTGAATCCGTTTTGCAACGTCCAGCGGAGAGTCTAGAGAGTGACATCTGTAATCGTAACTAATGAACTGAGATTTGGGAAACGCAATAAATTTATATTTATCTTAAATTGTTAGCAGTCATTGCCGAATTTTATGAATTGTATATTTAATGTTAAAGAATTATATGTTTTATTTACTGGTTTATGTGCAATACTGATATCGAATTTCTTAAAATGATTTTAAGTTTTAGTTTGAATGCATTAAAGCACAGAATATTGTTAAATACATACGAATCAGCAGAGTGAAAGTAAAATGAGCAAATGACAATAATAGCTATCAGTGTTGTATTTCTGAAATCAATCCAGTTAGCACAACGAAGGCATCGAATATTATCCTTAACTGCATCATCATGAAAGTTAATCTGAGTTTTCTTTTCTTTTTTTCTTTGGTGTGTGTGTGTGTGTCGGGGGGGGGGGGGGTCACTGACATTCTGTTTGGCTATCACACCCAACTTGCCAATGTCACCTTCAGGCATCTCTTCGTCAAAAGTGTAATCGACTTGGCAACGGGTTAGTGATAATGAATGTGGTCTTAGTTACCCCCCCCTTTTTTTTTCCTTACGCAAGTTAAAAACAGTTTGTATGCTGTATAGTTGTTACCAAAGTCTCTCTCTCAGGATCAAGTTGAACAATCTTGTTTTCCTTGTGACACGATTTGTAAATAGGGAAAACCATCCTTTGAAGGGGAGATTCGCCTGCTTCGAAGTAATCCCTTCTGTTCACAAAAGGTTTAAACGAGTGTTCAAGGTGACATTGTTTAACAAACAATGTTTAACAGTAATGTGACATTGTTTAACAAAAAAGAAGTGTATCACAAGTTGGGATAAATTTTCAGGGAAGTTTTTCATGGAAAATTTTTCTTATTTGTGGAAAGTGCAGTTTTATGTATTTCCAAAAATTAGTCTTCCATCATCTGACAAAAGTGAATATCTGATCGATATCTGATATTTTGCAAATATGAGCTGAGAAATCTGATATCTGTGAGATGTTTACCCATCATAAAAATCTAACAAAGAAAAATGTGAGGACCGCAAGCAATAGTATGGTGTCTCGAAGAACATCAGAAACACATCGAATTCTTTACCATTAATAATCCATTAATAAATAATATTCCCAATTCCCTCCTTCTAATACACGCTACTGTGTACAAAATGAACTATGTTCAAATCGTAACCAAACTCAACGAGACATGCGGATTATCAAGTTTTGTGGATAACTAGTGAGATAAATATGCTCTCAATGGTTGGGTTGTATGTTTTGCGTTTAAAACCCGAGTTCATCATCATCATCATCAAATTCCTGACATATACCCTCAGGGGATGTACAGGATCTTATGATAGTACTACATGAAAAGTTACATCATTACAAACTTCCTATGAACAATTTCCATTAGCATGTTATCTGTCAACATTCCAATATTATCAGATATTATATTGGAATAAGTCTTCTAAGGCTTTTACTGTATCAATCTACGTATATCTTGGTCTTCCTCTGGGTATTTTTTCTGCCAACCTGGCAGAGAACACTTGTTTCGCTAATCTTTCCTCTTCCATTCTGCTTAAGTGACCTGAGATTAGCTTTGCTAACACATTCCTGGATACTATCAATGTCAAGTTCTTTCCTACTATCCTCGTTTTTAATATATTGCCATTGATGCCATCTGTTCACGCCGCTAATATTTCTCAGGACTCATATCTGTGGTCTGTAGTCTTTGACCAAGTGTTTAATTTCTAATCCAGCTCTCAGATCAGTAAGTTAAAATTAGTCAATCGCTTTAAAAGATTTCCTTTAAAAGAAATCTTTTTATAGCTTATGGGAGTAATTGTTACCAACTTCGCTAGAGGATAGGTTTACCAAAAGATAACAAAAATATTATGGCTTTTTATTATTTTTTTTCTCCAAAGTAAAATTCAGAACATGAAAACTGCTGCTACTCACGACATTCCTCATCTTGTACACGAATATCCAATTATCAAGAATATTATTTCTTGGTAACTTGTTGGAGTAAAAACTGGACGCTAAAGAAGAAAAGAGACATATTCGGATCGGATCTTTGGGTGGAGGAGGGAGTTAAGCCTAACAATTATTAATTACGTTTATTACGATTATTAAGAAGCTTAGTTAATTCAAATATAATTAAAGTTTTCAATATTATTTTTTTCCGGTAATCATTTTCCTGATTAAGGCCCTAGTACTAAAGTTTTAATCACGCCATGCAATTTGATGCCAAGGAAAATCTTTAATTCAAAATATTTAATTCTCTCTCTCTCTCTCTCTCTCTCTCTCTCTCTCTCTCTCTCTCTCTCTCTCTCTCTCTCTCTCTCTCTCTCTCTCTCTCTCTCTCTCTCTTGTTATGCTGGAGTTTTGGTTCACCACATGGTTGACTATCATCACCCTGATTATTAGCAGCCTGAGTCGCTCGAAAAGTATCATACCTTTGTGTCCAGATTATTTAGCTCTTGGCCCATCCAAAGCTCGCTCTCTTTCTCTCTCTTTCTCTTACCATTGATCACCTTAACTGCAGGAGGAGGAAATAGCAAGAGTTAGTCAAGCTAGGTAAAGATATTGAATTCCCTTCCTCCCATCATAGAGGTGCTTACTGTTGTAAAAGTCGACTGTATCTCGACATTCGATGAGTATTTCGGAAACTCTTCCAGCCATTCTGAAATGATGAGCCAACAAACATTTCATTAATGCAAATATTTTTTAATAGTTTGAAAAAAAGGTACATAGAATTTCACTTTCGAAATGAAATTACACACGTCATTTCATAGGAGAAGCTTTTTTAAAACGGCAAATTTGAAAATAAACAGTCGTCAGTATGCAGAATCAGATTCTTTTGAACTCGGTAATCGGAATACCGAAGCAAATTCTTTTAGAAAGTCAAATGGGATTAACTAACTGCTAAAGAGCTAAAGTTTCCAATATATTATTATGAACGCCTTTATTATTTACCTTCCTGTACGATCCCCCTTCTTTCCATTAGCTTAAGGAGATGCACAGCCATAACCCAACTTATTAGTCAAAGATAGAAAAAAAGTACTTGAGACCGACGTTTAATGTCGCTTTTCATCAGCACTAGTAAACGTGCCAGGTCATGGAGTACAGAACCTCGTGCAATAGTTCGCGATCTCTATCTGGCCAAGCGGGAGTAGAGGCCATCGGAAAGAAGCTTGGAAAAGGATGTGCACGCCACTTAAAGCCAGTGTGTGAGGTTGTCGACCTCAAGGGATACACATTCAAGGGCAAGTACGGCTGCCCTGTTTATAGTAGCGACGAAAACGACCGCCACATTCAACATCTTCAGCTGTGTTACTGCCTCAGTGGTTCACGAAGGAAATATGAGCGAAGTGTTGCGTTATGTGTTCACCCACAACAAACAATATACGCACGCCTACGTCTCTGTCAATGTTTTTATTCTCTTCATCGCAATCAGGTCTTGACTTTGTCAATGGACAGCGCGTAAAGTTTGTAAACAGAAACACAAAAAAGAGTTCCTCTAGTTCCTTAACTAACTCTTATTCCAGCAGATTCCGTTAATATTTGAAATAACAGCTGTTCGTTCATCCATTGGTTAGCTACTTTCACATGTAATTTACTTTCTTTTTTAAAAAAAAATAAAAAATAAAAATAAATTTTTTCCGTGCTGACTTGAATATTTAACACACACACACAAAAAAAAAAAAAAAAAATAATAATAATAACCGCTATTTTTTCGTCTTAAATGTTTTACGGGTTTTTTTTTTTTTTTAAAGGCAGTATAGCAGTGTATTAGCTTCCAAGCTGCGCTGCATACTTCCAAGCCATTTTACGAACATTTTCATTGTGTTCTCTTTCTGTAATTTTATTTATTTATTTTGTATATGAATTCAATACACGAAAAGTTGTATACCTACGTGCATTCATTAATACAGGGTGTTTCAAAAAGAATGTCCCAATTTGAAAATTGTATATCTCTGCAACTACGAACCACAAATGAATGCGACTTGTACCATGTGAACGGCCTTGGACCAGAATTTGATATAAATAATTATTAAATTATTTATTATATAATTATTTGATATATATAATTATTAAATATAATTATTTGATATATATAATTATTAAATATAATTATTTGAAATCGGGTCATTCTTTTTGAAACACCCTGTATTATGGGAACCAATCATGGAATTTTGCAAGCTATTCTAGGCTTCTAGTAAGCGAGGCGATGGTCTTGTACCGGTCAATGAAATTCATCTCCGCTTAAGAAATCAAGATTCATGCATGCATCAGGCGGATGATTAAATAGTTTAAATAAAAAAATTCATTATTATTCATTTTCAAATAACTGATATAATGAATATTGACAATGACCTTTTCATAAATATAAAGATATTTAGAATTTCATCTAAGAAACAGATTTATGATCATTGCATTTCATCATCGTAACGCTAATAAAGATGTAGACCATGTTGGTTGTTCCGGTCTCATTATCCAATTTTTGAGGTCTACCAGGCCTTCTCTTTTCATATGGTCTATATTTTATTAATTGTTTAGTATATTGGGTGTTGGCCATTTGACAGTTTCTATCAATTTTGTTTGTAACTGTTTAGTTTTTCTTCTATTGATTTTATTTTTGATGATGATGATTAGTTTCCTTTCCTCCATACGGATGGTCGGGGCAGCTATGCTACCATACTAGGGAAGTGACTATGAGCAAGGTGGTTTCCCATTGCCGTACTATATCCTATGGCTGTTTCCTGTATGTTCACGGGTCTGGTTTGCCTGTTCGTGAGATGAAAAATTCCAGGATAAACTGGGGGAAAAAACCTACTGTCCACGCCCACGATCGGCTAACTTGGCTATGGCTGAGGAAAATCCTTCACCTCCTTACGTCTCCGACGGGAATCGAACTTAGGACACTCCTTCCCCAGGCATATGGTTGCGAAGCGCACAGCCACTAGGCTAACCGCGCGGACGATTTTATTTTTTGTTCTTTCAAAATATCTTCGTTCCCCTTTTCTTTTCTTTTTTTTTTTTTTGTCTAATAATGTGTATTTTACAATTTTCATGAATCTCATTTCACTTGTTTTTATTCTTTGTTTATCTTATGTGTTTATTGTCCAAATTTCACTTCCATATAATAATGTGGGACACTGCTAAAGTATTGTATATTTTCAAGCTTGTTTCTTTTTGTACTATGTTTGGATACTGAGTATTCTATTTATCAGGCCTATAATTTGTAAAAATTTAATTTGTCTTTTTCTCCTTCATATGATATTTCACATCCAAGATAATTGAAAGTATTTATCTGTTCTATTATTTTATTATTAATAATTATTTTACTTCTAACTGGAATTTGTCCACAAAATGTTATTGTTTTAGTTTTTATTTATAGAGATTTTCATTCTAATCTGTTCCACTATAATTGCATTAGACTGCTTTTAATAAATACTAGTAATTTGAAAATTTATATTTTCCATGCACATAACACCCGATTTTTAAACCTTCATTTCTGTAAACATTTTATATTTATGAAACGTAGTTAGAAAAACTGTGAGCTTTTATATGAACTAACAAACTGTCATTTTTATGCGAAAGGTTGTAAACCTATAGTACAGCAAATTTATTCGCCAAGAATCAAAATAAATTTTACTAGACATTCTTGTTTTTCATCCTTATTTTAACTCTGAATTATTATTTTAGTAACATTATTATCTATTTTAATGTAGAGTTGATTTAAAATCACGTTACATAATACACAGCACATCCCAGTTTGGGATGTGCTGTGTTTATGTAACGTGATACAGAATTAATACACGAATTGTATTAAGGTTACCACCATTTTGCTACTTGTATAAGAAAATATGGCATCTGCCATTGATCTCAGTATCACTGCGGGTTAAGCTTCCACTGATGAGACCTCAATAAAATTCGAAACCAGTCTGGTAACCCTTTCAATAAAGCATGACATTATACACTCGTAAGCGTGTATAATGTCATGGGATTACATTACGATTAAGGCAACTTAATGTGAAATCAACTGCCTCTACATGTAGGTTATGAAACATCAGTAAAATAAGGATGAAAACAAGATTTATGTTTTTGTCAAATATAGTTCATTATATTACATTAAATAAGCTAAGGGTTAGATAAACCTGAAATCTGCTCCAGAGGCCAAAAAAGTCTTTCTAGCTACCACTTTCGTCTTTTAATAAGCAGGGGTGTTAGTTTCCTATTAGGAGAATAGTCCATTCTAGGGACAAAAAATCAGCTACTATCATCTTAAGATGTTCAAAAAACATTCATGTCTGCAGTGAAATTCGAACTCACAGCCTGTGGACCGAAGCATGATACGCTATTTACTTTAGCCAATTGAACCTGCCAATTTGAACTGAAATTCTAAACAGTAATGGTGCAAGCTAAGCAATCGTAAAAATTACTACACGTCTTCTACACACCACTTTCCAGGGAAACAAATTATATCAACTTTTAAATTCCTTTCTACATAGTTTCCTGACAAAGAAATGTCAGCGTATTGATAGACGTCAGTAGAACTGACGTCTATTTTTTTTCTTTTTTTACCAACAACTAAGCAGGAAGTGGAAACTAACTGACATAATTGGGGCTCTCCTGATGATGACAAGATAATTGATTGCGTCATTTGCTATGAGGGGAGGGGAAATAAGAAAGTAGGCCGAAAACTGTTGAAGAAAAACAGCCATAACTTCGAGAGAGAGAGAGCACTTCTTAAAAAAAAAAAAAAGTGTAGATATACTTCCTAACACAGAGCAACATAATGTGAGTGACGAGTCTTCGAAAGTCGATTAATATTCAATTTCGCTTTTTTATATATATTGTATATAAAAAAACAGCAACTCGTTTTATGTGACGCACATATCCGAATCACCCACGTTCATCGAAGACTGACCACACTGAGATCGTTTCTTATCTCTTGATGAATTTTAATGGACTTTAATGAAATATTGGAAGATCCTTCCGAAAACGCATGAAAGTATCAGTCAAAGGCCACTTTCGTATAGTGACCTTCACGCTAGTATACTTCAAGGAAAATTATAAATAAAGTTTCCCTTCCCTTATACGTTGCGTCTTAAGCGTCTTAATAGAAGTGTGCTCGGGTACCGTTAATTATTCACTATCTTGCCAAAGTTATTCGGAGACTTGAATGTTTCAAAAACTTCAGTACACCGTTAATTCATAGCTGCGATTATATATACCACTTCCTGGAGACCAACATGTTGATAAAGCGACTCCAGCAACGTTCCCTCTAAGCCAGGGAAGCAAATGCGCAAATCATGCTGTCTTCCGAGTTGCAATTCGGCTGACATGGACTGAAGGGGCAGTGATTAAAAGAAATATATATAGCATAACATTTATAAGTTTCGAAAATTATATAAAGAAACTTGAAAACTTATATATTTTTATTTAACTAGAAAAAATATACGATATATAAAATATGCGTATAGGTATCGTAGTCTCAGCTTCAACGAATTCATTAGTCAGAACTTCAAACTTTCTGCAGCATCGTGATGGTCTTGCGTCGATTTTTCAATGTGCTTTGGCATCTTGGCGGAGTGGAACTTAAAATTTAAAATTATACATTACTGATCTAGTAGTGCGTTAATTATTATAGTTGCTATATAGGCAACTCCATAGAGCATCGAGGGAGGCTTCAAACAATGTTAATTCCATAGCGCGTCCATCACCTTTGCCCGTAAGCGAGTGACTGAGTCTCTTGCAGGGGCCGCACACAAGGCAACTTAAACGAAACAGAAGTAGATGTTTTAGTCCTTTTCTCCACCAAAATATTCGTTAGCTCAATGAAGTTGGTCACTCTCAGCAGATTCTAATGTTTCCCAAAGGTATCCGGCATCGATTACATGGAAACCGTGTTGGAAAATGCCCAGCTTTTGCATTTCAGTTTTCTTGTGTGACATGATGCATTATCCATAAAAGATATTCATGAAAGTGAAATTGTGGAGTTAGTGTACGTAATTTTCTAGCAGAAATTTCTGCGGATTTGAACATTCAGATTAGAGAATCCTGCGATGCACGATGGGAAAAAATGCACAATTTTTTTCAACACTCTCATATCCCGTTCTGTTAACTTCTGTGGTCTTCCTGGAGTTTCATTTATTTTCTTTTTCTAACGAGATTATGCATAGTTGATCTGGAAGCTTCTGATTTTACTGAGACTGCAGGAACTAAGTGGTGATTCATCAGTTTCAGCATTATATAACAACTTTGCTGAAAGTCGGTTAACAGTTAACCATGTCTCCATTTCCAGTATTGTGCAAGTTCAATCATTAAACATTCATCACTAGTATGCAGCTTTTGGAACATACGGTTAGGATAATTTTTTGCAGGGTAGATATACATTGCAAATGATCTACTTCGTCCTTTTGTCTGATATTTGTGCGGGGTATAAAACACTGTGACATCAAAATTAGCTTAACTGCATGTTACATTTTGAAGAACCCAGGATGACTTGACTCAAGAACCTACAATCGTTTTCTTCCTAACGTTATGTCCCGCTTGGTGCAGGGCCCGCTGATGATGCCACTTTGGAAGATCCCAACCGGCTTATCGCAGAGCCTCACGTTGGGGGAAAACATATGTATGAAGGTGAAAGACAGTTACAAACATCCATGTCCTAGGCGGGATTCGAACCCGCGGCCTCTTGCCAGGATAGCGGGTGCGCTAATCACTCGGCCAACTAGGCCGGTAAGAACCTTCATTCTATCCTGTACAAAATGAGAAATTTTATTAGGCTTTCCTTCTCCTCTTTCTCTCCCCAAACAGGACTAATTTTTCCCTCTTCATTTGGAAGAAACAAGGTAGTTTTTTTTTTTTTAGCCCTGCATAACAGACAAATTGGCCGAATAACCCATACATCTACAGATATAACAAGCAAGCTTCTCACTGACAGTTAGGGCCAACAGGTGGCAAGATAAATAGGTCGCTATATTACAGTCGGCCCACGCAAGTGAAAACAACTTGGAAAGATGAGATGTTCATCGCATTTCATAGGATAAAAAATGTCTCCGAAAGCGCAATGTATTATTTTTCTCATGTAATACATTCTCCTTCTTCTTCTTCGTTTAATTCAAATCTTCTATGGAATTGTAAAGTCACTTGTGATTTTTTTTTCCAGAGCTTGATTAGTGTACGCGCACATCCATCTCCAGTAAAACCAAATACGATAAGAAAATAATTTTGAAGGGCCTCTTCAATTCAACATTAATGGCATAAAAGCAAAGGGTTAATCAGTTGTTGACATCTTATATCGCGAGAAAGGTCGAAGAATGCCGTGAAAGCATAACTAGGATCAACAGTATATGGCGCAATTAGCACGTCGCCAGCCTCTCCCCGCTCGTCACGGTTATAATTAACCCTAGTGGTACTCGAGAGGTGCTGCTGTTAAAGAAGTGTCATTTTTCACAGTCCGAATGGAAACCACACATTGTTTTTTTTTTATTAATATTTTTTTTAACTACTTATACTTTACTCAGTAATTACGCATCCCTCACTGAAAACATTCATTTCAGTTGTGGGAATGCACTGTATATAGTAGGAATCAGATAACTGTTGTATAAATGTAATATAACTAGTGAATCTATTCATTTATTAATTATTAAAAATTCTCATTTTTAAGAGTGTCGTAAAAGCTAATATAAGCATAATGTACATTTTCAGTGCAAAAATTTTCAGTCCAATTGAAACAAAGAAGAAATATTGACAAACCAGCTGCGATGCCTCTGCCCAAAGTAAGATTAATAAAAGAAATAAATGGAAAAATTATAAAATAAGAGGATTTTATAGCATTGATTCAAAAGAAATATTTCAGTGCCTGACTAGTGCGAGGAGAGCTATGGATCATCCCTTGAACTTGAGCAATGTTAGCATTATTCGGGGATTAGATCAAGACATAGATCGTTCACTGACAAAGCACTCGCAAATGACTGTCAACTTTGTCAAGAAGTGACTGTCAAAGCACTCACGATTGACTCTGGTAAAATGTTAATGGCGATATCACAATCTCTCTTAATATTTATCAAAGTGATAGTGATATTGACGAAGAGAATGAATGAAAAATCAATTTTTTCGCGTTTTTATCTTATTCATAGAATTTACTTAAATTTCTCACTAATAACATCTACCGAGTCATCTATAATTCTCCCTTTCCCTTCAGATTCGCTAGATGTCTTTACGGGTGATAAAAACTGGTTCATATTTGAGAAACACTACTCTAGCATGGTTCCCTAATTCTCTCTATCCTGCAAATACATATGCATTCGTTCCCTCCCACTGCAAAAATAGCAGTGGGAATATATATACGCGCTCACACAGCATAGAGACTGGAAGAGAGAGAGATTAAGGGTGGACGGCATTTCTTCCATCTCGCATTGCTCCTTATTAATACTGCTTACCCAAATTTCTGTATTTTCCTATTTGATAATCAAATGGGTGTCCAAGCAATTTAAAGATGAGTTATTCAATAGCGAACTCCACCCCGTTATCAGCCCAACTCGGTAGCTTTTCAAATCTCCGTCCTTTTAATCCATTACCCTCTGACCCAGTAAAACAATGTAATTAACCCATGGTGATAAACCAGCTTTCTTACGTTGCTCGGACGCTAATGTCCTATAATCTTCACGTGGCTATCGCAACCACCTTGACCTCTCTTCATTACTACGATGCCCAAAAGGCACTCCGGTGTTTAAATCGCTTTGCGGTATGCTGAGTCTGTTATTAAGTTGCTGACATTACCCATAACTGTGTGTAACCTTACTTGTTCCTTCGAGCACGAGTGTCCGTTCTGCCACTTAAGTTCCCGGATGTGAGGAAGGATGTGGAAAATGAAGGCAATGCAAACCAGTAGCAAACAAGAGAGGGATGCCAGCTGATTATTGCTGCTCAATTTACTTTACCAATAAAATTATATTTTTCTGGCCACACCTTCGAGTCAGGGATGTTCGTTCTGTGTACTCAGAAACCCGCAGCAGTTGTTCTCTAAAGTGAATGTTAACAGTTTTAGGAGACAGATGAGGAAAAATTCATAATTGTAAGGGTGCAGCTTAGAAAGCTTGAAGCAAAATATTTGCATAATCGGAAGCCTTTATTTCTCCTGAAATCCTACTCGTCCAAGAAAAAAAAAAAAGTTAATTAAGTAGTTACTTCTCCCTTACTGAGGGCATACTCACGCGTACTCGGAAGTATTCCACATACTCTCTTAGGTTGGAAAATACTTGAGTACAGTTTCCATAGAACTCAAGCTTTTGCTGACAAATCGGAACAGGAACCTAAAAATTGTAAAATTTGCAAACAGACAAATTGTCTTGATAAATATAAACAGGAAATATCGGGAAGTATAATGAATTCCATAAAAGATGGCTTAGGTGAAGAACACTAGGACAGTGAGGATATGAAACTGGACCTAGGGAGTTGTTCTAAGATTGAACCCAAATTTAGGAGTAGATAAATTTAAACCTGAATTTCGAAATAGTCGAGCAATGAGTGACAAGAAGGACATCCACTAGATTGGTTATATCATCCCCCGTATACCAAACAACTACTTTACTTCCTGCTTACTTGACGTACGCTAGAATTCAGTTCATTTGCTCATATTGATTTTTCATTTATTCAGTTTTTTTTTTTGTTTTTTTTTACGAATAGGAAAATTATGGTAGTAATTTACCCAAGTGCATTAGCGATTTTGTTGGGAGTGATTGATTTTGTATCATTTATCATAAACCGACAGCAAGCGTTCCTAAAAGGCTAACTTTAATATGACTAATGGAACTCTTAAGTAAACCTTCTGAGGTTAAAACACAAACAATTTTCCCACACCATTTCAGCAAAGCATACGCTATGTTTCCGAAAGTGTCCCGAGATAATCGAAAACAACCATATACCATATAGGTGCAAATATAGCTTCTGTAATGTAAAAAACTACCCTTATTTTTTTTTGTTAAAAAAAAACTAAGAATAATTAAATCACCTGCTCAACACAGCCAAATCAGCGCCAGCAGGAGAATCACCTGATGGTACTGAACACAAAATCCAATATCTATTCATAGTACGTTGCAAGATCCAGTAGAGATTTTATGGATTAACTACATCCACAGTCCTTATTTAGCAGTCCAGTTTTTTGGGCTGTTATTGATTCAAAACGATCGGAATGCTTCCACTGAAATATCACCAAAGGACGGAAAGTTTATACAATATTCAGAACATCTTTTCTACAAGTACTTTCACAGACACTCCACAGAAATTACATTTGAATTCCTCCATTTCTGTTGGGCCCCTTAAAACACGAGCAGCAGCTTGCCAAGCATCCTCAGTCCATCGACAAATGTACCGAACCTGCTTTCTTCCTATTTTATGCCATCTACCTCTGATCTCTGGAACAACGTTCCTAACGAAGTGTTCCCGAACAATCTCTAGCTTTTCAATAAAAATGTTAGCAGAATCCTTCCTTCCCAATTCTCGCCTACACAGAGCACTTACTGTGCTATAGGTTCTTCTCACTCTCTCATATGTGATAATAAAAAATCTATGTAGTAATGTACATACTGACGTGTAAGATGATGCACTCTGTGAGGGAGAGGTCTATACTGAAGGAAACTGATGAGGGCAGGGACTTGAAGTGATTATAGAAGGGAATTGAAGTTTAGGAGTACTTTGCAAAGGTAACCAAACACCACATCAGATTACGTGGTTGTAGAAGAACACACTAAGGGATAGGGTAAGGATAGGATAGGGAAGTTATTGTTACCCTTTAAAAGGCTACATCTGGACTACTGCGCGCAGATCTGGTTTACCGGATTCCTTGGGAGATGCAGTGTCAGTGGAGAGGATCAAGAGGCGATGACAAAAGATTATTGCAGGTCTATGGAATGCTCCCTAGGAGAATAGGCTGAAGGTCTGTGGGCTTCAAAAACTAGCTGATAGCCGAAAAATAGGAGACGTGACAGAAGCATATAGATTATTAAAGGGTTTTATAGGACTGACACTGAAGCCTTTTTTTCAGTACATGGAAGAGGATAATAGTCACGCCAATGCAAAACAAAAAGATATGCAAAATGTCCATGCAGGACTGACTTAAAGTTTTTAAGCACATCCAATGAAGTTTCTGTTTAAAATTATGAAGTGAGATCACAAATTAAATGCTTTCAACTCTCCTCTTGTATTCTTTAGAGATTCCTTTGATACGATGATTCATAAATTTAACGAACGTTGCAAACTCTCAATATTGCGAGAAGTAACACTGCGAGAAATTATAGCAATGATATTTAAATAAATGTTTATAAGAAAATTCTGTGTGTTCGATATAATTCCTGATCATTTTCTCTCCTCCCCCTCTCCTTATTTTAGTTTCCAATTTATCCTAGTTTGTCCCTCTGGGGTGGGGAAAGGTGTCTACCCCACGTCTGACAATTTAGAAAGTGGGCCAATGACCCCTCCCGATCTCCGCTTCCGCATTGCCAACTATGCGTCTCTCTAAGCTACATGACAGATGGATAACCCCCCCCCGCCTTTTTTACCGGTAGTAGGGTAAACGATGCTTTTTTTCCTTCTCCTTCCGACTATCCCTAATTCTAATGGTTCTCATGTCGTCTTGTTCAGACTGGGCCTCCGTCTAATTACCCCCTAATTACAAACACATTCACTTTTGTCTCCTGTAACCCCCCTCCGCCTTACCATAACTACATTTATTCCCCTAAATAGGGACAGAAGTTAAGGGAGTGTCGTAGTTCTAAGAAGTACATAAGTAGAACAGTGTTTTTTATTGCCCAAATTCGTAATGGTGTCAGTAGATGAAGGGAGGCTCTAAAAACAAAGATTGCGATTTGCTACCACTCCGAACTCTCGCTCAAAGAACTTTACAATTTTGCACATCTTCATTGAAGAACTCCCAGAGCAATATCTTGTTATTAAAATATGTTAATTTGTTGGGAACAACGTTTTATTTTTAAACCAGCTTAAAATTCCATCCAAATTGCAATAAAAAAGCAATACAAAACTGTTTAGATTTATATTATAATTTATATAAACAATTTTGGTAAATCTAATATTTAGTATCACAAAAATGTTTTGATTTTGTCTCATTTCGAAGGATGACACTGTCGATATTGAGTTTATTGCTCAATCTTGACAGTGCAATTCAAAAGGCCCACAGTTGTCCAAATGCGGACCGTTTGAATTCAACTAACATCCTGTTTCGGCTTGACTCCATCCACTGCTTTCTTCAAGCAAACTTTGATGCTTGATTTATGAAGACAGATAGCATGAACGAGCAATTGGATTCACCTAATTAACAGCTATAAATTTCCCAAGTTGGGAATAGAAAGAAGTCAAACGAAATCAGGTTAGATGAATAGAGATGATTTCTTGGATTTGCTGCGAAAGATTCGCAGATTTTGCTTTTTTTCACAACTTCAAGGGAGGGGGGAAAATGGGAGTATCATTTCTCATGCCAAATTCTTACAGCCTTCCTGATGATATCTAATTCCTTTGCAACCATCTTCACAGTATGAAAGACAGATATTTACTTTTTCAACGTTTTCATAATTGCATCTGAGTATGAGTGAGAAAATTTATTCTATTTTTTCTTCTGAATGGAAGTGTACGAATGTAAGAATTCGTCGCGCTGGAGAAACTAACAGATCAAAGTAAGTGCTAACTTTTTACAGTACTATTTATATGCTACTGTGATTATTTCTAAACTTTGGAAAGCCGTCATTCTTAGACTGCGATATTATCCATAAGATTTCTATCATATTTTGTATGATTTAGATCTTAAATTCTCCGATTTAAATCAAAATCGAAATAACCAGACATTTTTGTGAGGATCTCAAATCCCAAACACCATTAATATACATGTACATCAGATCCTAGGAACACTGTTTGCAAATGCTCACGTACGATCAAATAAAGTGATCCTAACAAGTACTTATGTATTATCACACATAGCTAAGAATCACAAAACCTATCATTTTACTTATTCTTAATCTTCACACTCTGCTTTCCATTGTAGCTAACAATTTTTTAATAGATATAAGAATCGAAGAAAATAGAAAGAACCGTTTTTCATGTATAAATATCTCTTGTTGGCATAAGTATATGGAAGTTATCGCCAGATAATTTGCTAAATTTATCAGATGTTTACATACCGAACTGTGTTTTCTTTAGGCCATATATGCACACAACTCCAAGAATGGTGCCAATAAAGTCGTTCCCCTTTGTGGCCCTGCTACTCTAGGGCAGCGAGTTTTAGCACATATAAATATTTATTCGTCTTTCTCTTCCCCTTCCCATCGCATAAAACGTATTCCAGTACTCTCTCTCTCTCTCTCTCTCTCTCTCTCTCTCTCTCTCTCTCTCTCTCTCTCTCTCTTTCTCTCAACTACCTGCAGCTATGCGAATTCTAAAAGCCGAACTGGGTGTTGGGTGAGGTGATGGCAGGTGTTTAGTCATTCCCCTGGTGTCGCAGTACTATTTTACGGATCGTTCCTTGCACCTGATGGATGGAAAAGCGAACAAGCCCATTTTCCGTGTGTCGGTCGTTTTAATTGAAGTTGGAAAACAGATGGTCGCGGAAGTAGTGCAATAAATAGTCTGGCTTTTATATTTGTCGGTAGTGGGGATCGGGAAATTAAAGATCTTTCATCTGTTTTATTTAAATCTAAAAACAAAGTTTATTTTCATGCTCACATTTATTACATTTCCATGAATGAGTAGTCATACTGCAGATTCACACTCGATATAATCAACTATGGTTAAGTCAGTAATAAAAAAACAACTTCTATAAATAAGTCTTCAACTCTACAAACAGCATATGAAATTTATTAAGTTTAGTTTGGAATAGAAGTTAGGTGAACACTTCCGCTTTGTGAACCCTGTTGCTTAAAATAAGGTGAGCACATTTCCTGGAAGGGTCGACTGGTTAATTTTGACCGAAATGCTGGATAAATGTAAATGGGAGCATTACATGAACGAGACTATTGAGGCATATTTTGGTACATTTATTGCGGGCCGGAGGGACAGAAAATAGCGTGTTAGTCTCAGCGACATATTAATGAGTCACAGATCTGGTTTAACCAATCCAAATGAAATTTTTATGGACAATAAATAAAGACATTTACCAGCAGCCATTTTTTTACGATTTTTTTATTTTAAAGTGAAAAATATTTATTTTTATTATATTTAAAATTAACATCATGAAGAAAGTGATTAACGAATTGCAGCTGTGGGTCTTCAATTGTGAGTGCAATTCTTTAATTAAATGTTAAAATTCCCATTAAACCGTTATTATATTTGTAGTAACTAGCACTTCTGCGGAGATCGTAAAAGTTATTTCATATTAATCGTCAGTCCTCGATTAAAAAAAAAAGAAAAAGACGTTATGTAATAAAACATGTTTGATTCGCTTTCATATAGTACCTTCACTCTCACTGAAAGGCACGAAGAATTGCACTAAAACTTCGAAAGATGAAATAAATAAAAAAGAAAACTTTCGAATAAGAATTGAAATATTTCGATACTGTTATCGAAGATTTCTAATTTTCAATTTCCACTAAACAAAAAAACAATAAAACTGAAAACTTGAAATTCTCTAATTTCTAACAGAATGACATATTTTAGGTGATTTCGAATTTTAAAATGATATTTCCTGTGTACTGATTCAACCAAAAACGATAGTTATTTCTAATAGTATGTGTGTGTTTGTGGCTTTGAGCCGTCACCGAGTAACATAGTCAAGAGCCACACGCACACATAAGATGTATCTGGTTTCAAAGACACTCGGCAAATAGGGGCAAATATTTTCTATATTTAACTTTTTTTTATAATCCATGAGTTTTTCCCCCAGTTTATCCTGCGGTTTTTCATCACACAAACAGGCAAACCGGACCCGTGAACATACTGGATACAGCCATAGGATATAGTACGGCAAGGAAGGCAACGGGAAACCACCTTGCTCATAGTCACTAGCGTAGCTGCCCCTGCCATCCGTATGGATGAAAGAAAACTAATCATCATCATCATAATCCATGAAAAAAGACAAAGAAACTAGCCTGTTATTCCCCCCCCCCATTATTTGATTTAAAGCTTGTAAATGATTTAAGTTGAGAATAATTCTGAGCTTCGATTATTTTATTGACTGATCAAAATTTAATATCTTGTTTAATGCGATGTATATAAGTGTGACTAAGATATCTGTAAAACTAAGTTAAGGGGATAATAAATCCCTCATTATTGTAAAGCTGGATACAAAACTCGAGATCGCAATCTATCGAAATCTAAGAGTTTCATGCCAAAGAACTATCGGCGAGTCCAAGCGTAAGTCAACACCTGGGTAGTACAACACTAGGGCAACTCGGAGCAAAGGTGGAGCAAGGTCCGTCACTATCCTTAATATTTTCTCATAATGTAAAACGCAACTCCTAGGAGATAGATGTATTACTGTTTTACATTATGATGAGAGGTCACTACCCAGACCGGTTTCGACCTTTGTATAGGTGAAGCGGGCTCTAAAAATAAACGATTCCGAAAGATCGCCCAACTCAGCGTTGTTCCACTCAGTGACAGGCTCACCCCATCACCGAGAAGAACTTCTCAGCATTGGCACTACCCAGTAGCAGGATCACCTCACCACCAAGCAGAGCCATAATCTCAGCAGTGACCCCACTCAGAGACAGGCAAAAACCTACCTCCAAGCGGAGCCTCTCAAAGCTAGATCCATCATTGGGATCTCATCAGTGAATTGGTAGACGCCGTTAACGCTCTCCCACCCCCGGTTTCCCATATAACCCTACCCAGAAAGGGCCCTTAAATATAATAATATATATATATATATATGTATATATATTATTAAAAAAAAAACGGGTTTTCTAATTTATCAAACCCCCTCCACGTTTCCGAACCCCCCCGCCTTTTTTTTTTAACAACAAACAGCAGAAGTATGGAGAAATCCATCACCGGTTTCAACCCTTCTTGGGGTCTCATCAGTGAGTAGGTAGACCTGGAATACTAAGGTTTAAGTGAACCGAACTTACATATACACCTACTAACGAATTGCCAGACCGGTGTACCCATATATTATTATTACTACGATATACAGCCAAGAGGTTATTTTTCCGACAGTGCAAATTAAGTTAAGGGAATAATAAATCCCTCATTATTTTAAAGCCGGATACGAAACTCGGAGATCGAGATCTACGCCGCCGGAAAAATAGCCTCTTGGCTCTTTATCGTAGTAATAATAATATATGGGTACACCCGTCTGGCGATTCGTATAGTAAGGTTATATAAGTTCGGTTCACTTAAACCTTGGTATTCCAGGTCTACCTACTCACTGATGAGACCTCAATAAAGGTCGAAACCGGTCTGGGTAGTGACCTCTCCTCATAATGTAAAAAATCTATCTACTAGGAGCTGCGTTTTACATTATGAGAAAATATTAAGGATAGTGACGGATCTTGCTCCACCTTTGCTCCGAGTTGCCCTAGTGTTGTACTATCCAGGTGTTGATTTACGCTTGGACTCGCCGATAGTTCTTCGGCATGAAACTTCGATTTCGATAAAGTATTCGGCTTTAAAATAATGAGGGATTTATTATCCCCTGAACTTAATTTACTCCCCCTTGGCTCTTTATCATAATATCTGTAAAACCTTCATTGTTTAAGCTATTGCTCTTAAGTTATGCATATAGTTATTTCTTCATTAATTTTTTTTAATTTTAATTTGAATATATATTCGAAATTGAATACTGAATTTCATTAAATTCCATCTAGCTAAAGGAAATTCTCTAATTTCGAATCTCTTGCCAAAATTTTGATCACTAAAAATGATCCGATATTGTAATAACTCAAACTGGGATGGCTTGACAAATTTTAATAGTGATTCCAATAACCAATGGCATTTTAATTCTTTTAGTCAGAGCCAAATGTTCATACAATAAGTTTTAAAAGAGGTAAACCGTGAGTAGACATATCGGTACACAATAAATAACGGAAAAAACTCACGTAGAAAGATTATTTGTTAGTATAATTTTCGCCTGTGTGTCACAGGCATCTTCAGTACATTAAGCTCAAAATTATACACTAACTGACAATTCCAAAAAGCGCCACCTAAATAGCTGGTGTAAGATAATTAAAAAGGTCAATAACTTTCCTAAAAAAAAATAAAATAAAAAATAAAAAATAAATAATAATAATACAATAAAAAGTTAGGAAAGATTAGCTGATTTGTAAAATACTATCTCCCATAAAGGGGATAGACGTAAGCTGTCGGATCTGTTTAAGTTAGGAGAATGAAGTAGAGTTTCACATGTTTCTTTATAACGGCATTCCGTGAGAAACTGACTTTTGTGAAGAACTCTTGTCTTTCTCCAATGAACTCTGTGTCTAGTGAAGATGGCATGTTCAGAAAGTCCAGACTTTTCAGGTTTAAAGTATTCAATATAAGATTGGTGTTCTTCTAGCCGAATAGAGACAGATCTTCCCGTTTGTCCGAAATAAGATAATCTACAAGAGCACGGAATCTGGTAGACACCTGGATGATTAAGATGTGGAAGCTTGTCCTTCGGAGAAGTGAGAAAGATGGAGATTTTTCTAAACGGTCGAAAGTTCATAAACCAGGCATTCCGTTGAGACCAGTCGTAGATTGTATAGGTTGCCCCACTTACAAAATCTCAAAATTTTTATCTAATTTACTCTCCTCTTCAACTAGAAGAACTGATACTTATATAAAAAATACTTTGGATTTCAAAAATAAAATTTCAGATCTTCATTTGGACGTTTCTGATATCATGATCAGTTTAGATGTTGTTTCCTTATTTACAAATGTGCCTCTTTTGGAAAGTATTGAATTACTACAACAGGACATTGTAAACGTATTTGATTTTGTAATAAATTCTAGTTATTTTTCCTTTAAAAATAAGTTGTATCAACAAATTGAAGGAACAGCAATGGTAATCCTCTTTCTCCTGCTATCTATCTCCAATTTCTTTATGGAACATTTTGAACAACGTATCTTTGACAATATTTCTCCCAGACCTACGCATTGCTTCAGATATGTCGATGACATTTTTGCTGTATGGAATGGCTCTTCTGATGAACTTTAACAATTTCTCACTACGTTAAACGCATTTCATCCTAGGATCAAGTTTACCCTAGAAGTAGAATCAAATAAGCAGTTAGCCTTTTTAGATCTTCTAATTCTTCGCCAACCAGATGGTAACCTACATTTCTCAGTTTATAGAAAGAAGACTCATACAGGCCATTATATCCATGCGGAATCTCATCACCATCTCAGTCAAAAGGCAGGAACTATTAAAACACTGGTTCATCGGGCCCACTCCTTTTGTTCTACAGACGATCTTTTACAGAAAGAACTACAATACATAAATTCTTCCTTTCTATCTAATGGTTATAAGAATTGCTTCATTAAAAGAACTTTGAGTAGTTTTAATATGTCTTCCTCTTCAAACACAGAGGTAATAACGCGCATTACTATCCCTTATGTACAAGGCATCAGTGAACATATAGCAAAAGTTTTAAAACCACTGAATATTTTTGTTGTCTTTCGACCGTTTAGAAAAATCTCCACCTTTCTCACTTCTCCTAAGGACAAGCTTCCACATCTTAATCATCCAGGTGTCTACCAGATTCCGTGCTCTTGTAGATTATCTTATTTCGGACAAACGGGAAGATCTGTCTCTATTCGGCTAGAAGAACACCAATCTTATATTGAATACTTTAAACCTGAAAAGTCTGGACTTTCTGAACATGCCATCTTCACTAGACACAGAGTTCATTGGAGAAAGACAAGAGTTCTTCACAAAAGTCAGTTTCTCATGGAACGCCTTTATAAAGAAACATGTGAAACTCTACTTCATTCTCCTAACTTAAACAGATCCGACGGCTTACGTCTATCCTCTTTATGGGAGATAGTATTTTACAAATCAGCTAATCTTTCCTATCTTTTTATTGTGTTAATTTTTTTTTAGGAAAGTTATTGACCTTTTTAGTTATCTTACACCAGTTACTTAGGTGGCGCTTTTTCGGAATTGTCAGTTAGTGTTTAATTTTGAGCTTAATGTACTGAAGATGCCTATTTAGTACAAAATTATACTAATAAATAATCTTTCTACGTGAGTTTTTTCCGTTATTTATTGTGTACCAAATGTTCATACGCGTACGAAAAAAAACAAAAAATAATGAAAGGCGAAAAAAAAAAGTCATTTAAAATGAGTGTTTGAAAGACTCCTTGGATGTCTCACGTAATTATAATAATAATACACTTTGTTGTAGCCGATTTCGTAGAACTTTACTAACGAAAAATTTGCATAAGTCCAGGAATAGCTCTAATAATTACAGCGTATCGAACCGGCTTGAAAGTCTCTTGCGGAGTTGCAGTGGCAAGGAGTCTGGAAATGGGGACGAGTGCAAAGGTGCTTAAAAACACTGCTGAAGGACATTAGCTGTGGTATCTATCTTGAAAGATACTTTGATGATGTTTAGAAATCTGATTATCCAACAAGAATTATAGTAGACGAATTATTTCGTCGTTTCTTCCCTTTTTGGACGATGGCAATAAGTAATGCTTAATGCAAAGTTAGATTATTACAATGTCAGCTGATTGGCGAGAACCTTCATTCTTCCTTTCGTGAAGTTTGTGAACGAATTATGGTTCATAATGGAGGATACGATTTTCCAGAACTTTTTGCTAGAGAGCTCGAAATAAAATCGGAACATTCAAATTATGTCTTCTGTTTCAATTGTTGAAAGTCATTTTTATCAGCTACAGAATGAGATAAACAAAAAAGCAGACAAAATTCATAAACATAATGCTTAGTTTCGAAAGCTGTTTTAGCGTAGTTTTAGATTTTATTTAAATTGAATGTGCAATGCAGCTGCTGTGATCAGCGTTAAAATACAAAAAAGAAAAAAAAAATTTTTTTCTTTTTTAAACTACTTGTAAGGATAAATTAGATGACGTGGTTGAAACATTATCCCAAGAAAATAATCATATCGTTTATAGCTTACCGGTTACCGGTCTTACGTAAGCCTCGTTACGAAAGTTTCATCCCAGTCTCTTCATCAATAGAGAAACCTACATTTTTATGAGTTCTGAGATTGCGCAGTAGTACTTGACCTCATTTCATCTTCTATGACTGCTGTGACGATGAACCTCACTACAGATGTTCAGGATCATATTTCGCTTGGCATTTTTGAACAGCAGAATTTAAACTCCCTCGAACTTGTATACACGAAATGCCATACACGAAACAAAAAAAATGATTATCTGTATATGTTGTGTCTTCATATCATAGTTTTTATTATATGGACATATACATGGTAAAACTTCGAATAACGATAAACTTGGAGTATACCAGTTCAAAAGTTGAGCATGCTATATTAATCACGTCGTAAGGTTTTGTGACTTGTTTACATAACATGTTGAACATGCTGCACATCAGTTTCATTGGCTATTCGATCGACGCTTCTAAGGATCCATATCTAAGGTTTTAAATTCATCAATCAAAAATTAGGTACCGTTTATTGTTAACATATTCATCAGTCATACTCGATTCAATACATTCGGAGGACCTTTTTTTTGCGAAATTTGCATACTTCATTTTTATGATTGAGACTGTCCACAGTTTGCGTTAATGGCTCACAATTCAATAACTTCGTAAATGACAAGGAAAATTGTAGTAATGGAAGAATAACTATTATGTGAGTTTAAAATAAGGCATATTACAATAACGCTACTAGCGTTACGCTAGTAAGGTTCGAATTTCTCTCTCTCTCTCTGCGTGTGTGTGTGTGTGTGTGTGTGTGTGTGTGTGTGTGTGTGTGTGTGTGTGTGTGTGTGTGTGTGTGTGTGTGTGTGTGTGTGTGTGTGTGTGTGTGTGTGTGTGTGTGTGTGTGTGTCAAATTGTAACAAATAACTAATCCTACCAGTTAGTTGTTATAAAATACAGTGCTCAGCTACCTTCGTATTTAGGATTATGATATTTTATGTCCCTCAAATCCAGGTTTTCGATTGTTTAGAGCAGTGCTTCCCAAACTTCTGGATAGCAGGGCCCCCTTTGGAAAAATTAAAATATTTCACGGCCCCCCTCGAAAAATAATCGTAATATAGACATATATTATTATAATATTTATTGCATTTATATTGAATACGAAACATACACAGCGAATATTGCAGAAATCAAATGCAAATATTACATTTTTAGCATCTTACATACACATTTGACATGCCACATTATCTCATATTTTTATATAGATAGATATTGTTATTGTCCATTTGCAGTACAAGCACATGAAAAATGATTAGTAATAAAGAAAGAATTAAAAACATAAAAGAAGTTTAATAACAATTTAATGTGATGGATGTGTTTCAATACTGCTACACAAAACGCCAATTTCAAAGTGAAATCTTTGAAACTGCAATTCTTAGATTTCTGCTTTGAAATGAAACTTATATGAATAAGCATATATTTACTAATATTCATTAAGCGCCGAAATACGCAGGAAGCAAAATTTGTAAACTCGCACCAATGTATGATTTTTATATTTTTTAAAATATAAAAAATAACAAAAAAGAAATAATAAATAATAAAAATTAAATACGTTTCTTTTAAGATAAAAAAAAATCTACTTAGTCTTAAAACATTTTAAATTTGTTTTCATAACTTCACGGCCCCTCAACAAAACTAACGGCCCCCAAGAGGGCCGCGGCCCACAGTTTGGGAAGCGCTGGTTTATAGTACTCCTTAACCAGCATCCTGTATACAAAGCATTGATCGAGAGGGATTCATTGCTTATCCAAGTGTTCACTAGCTTCCTGTTTGTTTATTTGCGAAATGAAAAACTCGTCATATCCCACTTCAACTTTACCCGTAAAAAGTCCTTTTTTTTTAGTGTTGATTACTTCTGCGAATCGAACCCATGTATTTTCCAGCCCTTTAAGGAGGAGTATCAGTTTCCTCCCTGTTCCTATTTCAAATTAGTTTCATAAAAAAGAACACTTTTATATCTTCATTTTATAACTGACAACAATATTAATATTTACTTTTATATTTTTAGTAACACAATGAATAAAACAATAAAAATAGCTTCTCAGTTTAGGACAGGTAGCTATCTAGTATAGCACAGGAGCACAGAGATATTTGCCGGTATGATATCAAAATGAGAAGAAATGTGTTTCTTCTCTTAGATATTTAATATGATGCATTGACGAATATTTCTTTAAGTATTATAGAAAGAGAATTGTTTAAAAAAACTTACCTCTGTATTTTAGTGAATTTCCGACTGTAGTTACATTAATGGAACGATTATTTTCTATGCGAATTAATCGATGAGGATTGCGTGGGCTATTCGGTTGTCTTACATTATTTTTCGGGACTGGTTCGATGAGGTAATCGTGTCCTGATGTGTGGATAAGACCAAACTGAAAGAAATACGATAAATAAAACAAAAATAAAAACTTTATATGCCATATACAAAAAAGCTTTAGTGGGTTTCTGAAATCATCTTTATTTGATAAATCCTGTTCAAGAAACATTTTGCAATACAATAAAAGTGTGTAAACTGAAATTTGGATTACTTAATAGTAAAACTAAAATGTACACTGAAACGTATAATTCGAATTTTAGTTAATAAAATGTAAAGTTTAGTAGTTATTCTTTGATAGGCCGACTTGTCTTTTATATTCCTCCCACATACGATAGATAGCAAAATCTGTAGCAAATCAGTGTCGCTTTGTAGTCAGGAGTCAAGAGAAAATTAATTCGTTAATATTCTTTTTAAATAGTTGCAGGCTGTAGTTTTTTTTTCGGCAATTCAACTGCAAAAGGATGTGGAGCAGTTATTACTGCTCCACATCCTTCTGCAGATGAACAACAGTTCAACTGCACACACAAAAAAATGTGTTACTACAAGCTACAAGAAAATGTACGGGACACGACGGACGTCAACCCTGCAAAACGGTGCCCACAAAAATAGTCTTAGAAGAGACAATGAGGAAATCAGAGAGAGGGTCGTCAGTCATCCGAACTGCTTCCTCCAGAACAGCATCAAGAATTCCCAGAGAAGCCATAGGTGCATGACTAAAAATGTGAAAGCAGCATTTCAAGGTCTGGAGAATTCGTTATTTGCACAGAGCTAATACTTGAACAGATGAAAATTAACGCCTTAAACAGAAAAAAAAAAGGATGCCAAGTATTTTCAAAGCTTATGTTTGGTTATACCAGGAAAAGCCAGGAGTAGATGCTAGAGAAGCGAAATCTGTCGGTATTGTCTTCTCTGCCCTTGACAGCTGAGTACTGTCAAGAGCGGAGAAGAAGAACAAAGATCTCTGCGAGAAATGACAAAACTGTGTCCTCAAATCATCAAAGGTAACTCTTCCCTCACCACTCCGAACAGAGACCTGTGCTCAAGACTGATAGAAGATGATCTTCAAGCCGATATGTTTGAGCATTGCAAGGTTAAAGGGGGAGTGCCATCAGCAAAAGCGTGAAGAAAAGTGTCACACACACACACACACACACACACACACACACATATATCGATGCATCTTCTAACGGTATTTTCGTGGACACCGTTTTGCAGTGCAGTGCTGACGTCCGTCGTGTTTCCTGGCATTGATAAAGGAAAGTCGGAAAGGAGACTACAAGATGAAGGCTCAATACAAAACCGATAAAATGTTATGGAAATATACCAAGTACAGCCGCACACGTTTCTCCCATTCTTTTCATAGAACGTGTCGGAGGCGGGTAATGCAAGCTAGGAGATCGGCTGCTGATCTCCAGTGAAATCCGCAGTAGTTGTCACTGATTAGTAACAACTATTGCGGACAACTAAACCAGTTGAGCAAAGCAAAGTTATTAGTAGCGCTTAGGTTTTTAATATGGACTGACAAAACTAACGGAAGAGTTGTACGCGTTTTGGGAAGTGCATCTAAATGATTTCAACAGTTATCATTAGTATAAACATTATGCAATTTCATTAAATCTTAAGTATCAGTGAATTTTATATTATAGTTTTCGGCTTTATCTTCCATACCATTTCTTATCCCTTTTAACAATCTAAATTTTAGGGATACTTTTGTCATGTGCTATTTTGAAAATTATCATCATCATAAATAAGGCTAGATACGGATATATAGACCACACTGATCTGTTCAGGTATCATTTTTAATCTGATATTCTCTTTTGAGGCTTTTCATTTCCAATTGGTTTATATTTTATTAATTGTAAATTTAGAAAATCAGGCATTGGCCATTTGGTTAACATGTTCTATTCAATTTTGTTTGTAACTGTTTCGTTTTTCTTCCGTTGATTTTATTTTTAGTTCTTTTAAAAGCACTTTGCAATTGGAAGAATGGCCGTACATTGCTCTCTTCGACTGGAAAAGACCTGATATAAGTTTTTTCAATCGAAAGTGAGTTAACCGATCTCATACAGACGCAGCAGGTTTTTTCTCCCTAAAACTCGGATTTTTCATCCCGCATACAGGCAAACAATATATACTGGTAGTGGGCGATAGATGACGATGTGCTGTGATGGTAGTAGTGTCGCGTAGTAGGAAGGTTAAATTAATTAAGGGCGAAGGTGAATTGTAGTGAAGTAGTGTGCCCTCCCCCCACGATGATTCCCACTTAAAACAAATATAAATAAAAAATATTCGTTCCTTTTATTTTTGTCTAATAATGCATATTTTGCAGTTCTCATGAATCTCATTTCACCTGTTTTTATTTTTTGTTTCTCTTGTTTATGTATTGCCCAGCAATATGTTTATGTATTCGCTGCCATATAATAATGTGGGCACTGCTAAAGTATATCGTATACTTTCAAGCGTGTTTCCGTGTTTCTTTTTGTATGATATTTGGATTGAGCGTTCTACTCATCAGTCCTATAATATGTAAAACTTTTGAAGTTTTTAATTTCATGTCGTTTTCTCCTTCATATGATATTTTACACCTAAGATAATTAAAAGTGTTTATCTATTCTGTTATTTTATTATTAATAACTATTTTACTTCTAAGTGGAGTTTGTCCGCAAAATGCAATTTTAAAACTAATGCAACTTTTTAAAAAACATTTTCAAAATTTTAGATGAAGCGAAAAAAAAATTTTTTTTTAATGAAGTGGAGAGAAAGAATTGACATATCGAGTTACCAGATCACAAACACTGAAATTTAATCTACAAATTATGTATTCTTGGGGGGGGGGGAGAAGTCGTCCTTACTCTCTTAAGTCTACTGACCTACGTTTTCCGATATCCTTTCTGACCCTGACTACAACTAAAAGTCATGGGAATTATCTTTAATCATTTGTAATTTGGACTGTGAATTGCACTCGAAGGTTGCCTCTATTTTTGAAGGGAAAATTCCATGAGAAAAATATCTCAAAAATAAACAAATGCCATGGAAATAGTTGAAAGAATCGAGCATCTCTCCAAGTATATGTGGATCGTATATTTGTTCCAGAGAAACCAACTTCGTTTCACACAACGTGTCCTGAATAAATCTGTCACACGACTCGGCGATAGTTGTTTGATCGCACACCCATCACAGCAGTGTGTGACGTGTGCTTGATAACGCTTGTTAAGACAAGCACCAAAACAGTGTTTATTACTAAGATTATGTTTCTTATATATGTCCGAAACCTACACTGACTTGACAGCTCTGGTTATTAGGGAAAAAAGAAGCAATTATTAGTCCACTTAAAAGAATGACGTTAGACAATAGAATTGTGATCCGGAAACTCGATACATCATTTCTCTCTCTTCACCTGATAAAATTTTCTCCGACACGCCCCTTATGCCTTTGGCATAATAGATGTGGAGGGGGGAAAAAAGTAACCATACCTAAACAACATACATTCAATTGCTATGAGTGTTGCAACTGTTTTGTTTAACTTTAGTATTCACTGCAGCTTATTAACATCCAAGGTTGAAAATGAACCAAAAACATACAACTAAAATTAATGCCATTAATAAAATATTGTCAACAGAACTATTTTTCACTATGTTAATCTCCAAAATATTTCTTCCTTTAAAAAATTCATTTCAAAATAACTGAGATTTTATACGATTCTATATAATTTGGATTTCCCTTTCATTCATCCTATAATGCGCCAAATGGATGAAGGTATGATACACGTATTTGTAGCTTACTAAAGTTAGCCACCGATCAGCTATTCTTGATGGCAAAACTAAGGGTTACCGTGGGAAACATGGAAGCATTGTGTCATATCCGCCTTAAAACTGGCAAGCTAAATTATATTATGCAGAGATGCCAAAAAGTATGTGACTTTATAACTTTACATGGATCAGATCGAATCATCGGCCAAAACAAATCTGCCCCCCCACCTCAGTTTGCATATCTCACATCATACATTAGACTGGTTTAATTTAAATTATCTCAGTTAAACAAAATTCAAAACAACTAACTTAATTTTTGCGAAGATCTTGATATCTAATCAAAGCACATTTATTATGCATATAAACAGATTTAAAAATGATTTAAACAAGATCGAAGGTGAACATGCCAGATTTTATGGAAATTCGTCTATTCTGATTTGTTCCATTACGTTCAAGAACACAGAAGGATAAGAAAAATGGTCTAAAGGACCACTTTTCTTATCCTTCTATTTATTTATTTCACCCTCCCAAGGTGAAATAAATTAGTTACGAAAACGAAAATGCTTTCGAAATTATTCAAAACTGAATAACTGAATTCATGGCTGAAGTCAGGCCCGTTTCTACATTTTGCAGGGCCCTGTGCGAAATGGAAAAGCGGGGACCCTGAAAATTACAAACATTTATGGAAATTTTAAATAGAAGAATATCTTGTTAATTAATTAATTAAATCAAATATGAAAATATTTATGCACATAAATAAACAAGTATGCTCTTTAGCATGAATTTAAGTAAAGGAAAAAAATTAGTTAAAAAATAAATGTGTTTGTATGTATACATGATATGTTATTTTATTATGTAAGTACACATTATCATATAAATACGTCAGAATAATGATTTATTTAATAATATAAAAATATGAAATATCCATTTTTATTATAAAGAATGAAATATATGTATAACAACTTATAAGATTTAAAAGAAATCTTAATATATTAAATTTTATTTAACCTAATGTGCTTATCAATAAAATCATTTATAACGCTATCAAAATTCAATTTTTTTACAATTTCATGCTCTATAGATATTATTGTCAGGGACGACAAACGTTCTTGAGACATAGAAGATCGCAAATAGGTTTTTATTAATTTTAATTTGAAAAATGACCTTTCTGCTGATGCGACTGTAACTGGACTGGTCAATAATATTTTAAATGTCCTAGTAATATTTGATTAAATATCCTACAAATTATTTGCAATTATGAATTTTAAAATATTAATGGGTGCATCTTCTGGAACAATATTTCTAAAAATAATTAATTCATTGTAAAATTCAGATTCCCCAATATCTGTATTTAATTTTTGATAGAGCTGTGTGCAGCAAAATTTTAATTCATTTTCTGTCATTTTTCTTATTAATTTCATATCATAAAGAAATCCAAATGATTTTTCGTGAATTTTATACAATTCAAATCTTTTTTTGACAGATTGTAGAGCAGTATCTAAAATTACAAAAAAAGAAATTTATCCTAAAATTATCTTTGTTATCACCTATGTGTGATTCTTTTGGTGTTTCGTAATCAAAAATACTTTTCTTCGACGTACTCGACTTTCTTTAAGTTTAATTTCTATTTCTAATAGATTTGACAGTTCTTTAGCAATCTCAAAACAGCTATCAAATCCTGATATTCTCTGCTCTTCAAAGTACTGCACAACTTTAATATCCTTAGTTGCTACGTCTATGAGAATTTTTGCATTTTGTAATACTTTATTTACTAAATTAACTTTCGACAAAACCTCATACCAAATTACAAGGCTTAGTATAAACTCAAATGAATCTATTTGTTCATATATTGAAATCACTTCTACTTTGATAGTATTATCTGATTCAGTTTTAAATAATTCTTTTAGTGCATTAAAAAATTCTGGAATTTGAAAACGTACGGCTCTAACTGATTCTATTCTATATTCCCATCTTGTATCACATAACGGTTTTGGAGTTAATTGTTAAACAAATTTCTTTAATATGTCCCAACGTGAAGTTGAGGCAGCAAACAATGTATATATTTTTTGTATAACATTAAAAAAAATTATTACTATAATTGATGATTTTGCGACATCCCCTAAAATCAAATTTAAATTATGACAGGCGCAAGGAGTATAAAATGCCTTTTCGTTTTCATTTAAAATGTAAGCACGGACTCCCTTATATACTCCTTTCATATCCTCTCCGTTATCATACCCTTGAACTCTACAATCTGACAATTTAAGATTTAATTTATTCAAACGTGATTTTATATTTTCAGATATACCTTTACCAGTAGTGTCATTAGTGTTAAAAACGTCAAGAAGTGTTCACGAATTTCAATATCTGCTTCAAATATATATAAAAATCTAAAAATTACTCAAATTTTCTCCTGATGACTAACATCAGGAGTACATTCGAGAATTATTGAATAGTACTCTACCTGTCGTATCATATTTAAAATATTTTGTTGAATTTTGGTTCCCATATCAACAATTAATTCATTTTGTACAATGGGTGATAGATACGAATTTTGTTTCTTACCTATAATTTTTCTCCGAACATCGCATTAAATAATCTTTTAAAAGTGGATCAAATTCTGCAATTAATTCTATGAATCCAAAAAAATTACCATTATGGGCTGTGTACAAAGTATCAAATTACCTCTAAAAGCTAAATTATGTTCGGATAAATAAAGAATTGCCGCTACTATGCGTCTTAAAACATTTCTTAACCGTTCTGCTTCAAATTTTATGACATATTGATTTGTCTGATCGATTGTATTGTGATTTTTTAAATTACATTCCATTTGTGTCCATGAATACATGCATTCCATCTGCACTGGATTTCGTTCGTGCGACTTTAATTTTTCACTTACATGTCGCCAGTCAGAAAACCCATTATTAGATAAAAAATTATCATCAGAAGAAAATAATTTGCAACAAAAACAAAAAATAGATTTGGAAGAGTTTGAATATACAAGCTATTTTCTGTTTTGCTTCTTTCCGTTTGTAATTGTCTTAACATAGTGAGCTGTGGAAAAACACCTCTTGTTGTCATCTTTTGGAAAATCATTTTCAGTCGGAAGAGAAGGTGGACCACGTTGTACAATTTGTTAGTGTTGTGTTGTTTAAAATTATAAAATTATATACATATATTTTTCTATATAATAATATTTTTAATATAATTATTACAATATTAATTTATATAATAATTTTAAAAAATTAATTGATTTTCTTTTTTCAATTTTTTGCGCTTTGCGGGGCCCTGTGCCACCCCACAATTCGCACACCCATGAATAAGGCCTTGGCTGAAGTAATAACAAACGCACTGAAAATGTCAATGTTCAGGCACTAAATACGAAATAGTCATAATATGAAAGCTAGTTCCAGTAGAAAACTTGATATCTTTCCAGGAATACATCTGGATGTGGAGAAGATAAAAACACAACATCTTGACCTAAAAGAAACCGAATTGCCAACTCAAGTATCCCATTAGAAAATAAACAATATTAAAAACATGTGATCAAGAACGTCAAAATGACTAATTGTATTCTATAGAAGAAAATCGAACTTTTCTTGTTTCTAGATGAGTATTTTTTTACACTTCTGGCTCATGTAATGCTTATATAATATTACAATTCATAAATGCAAACTTACGGGCTACGTCGGTATTAGACTGGACTTCAGTAACATTTATCTAGTTAGAGCTGATGTATAAATCTCCATAAAAGACTAATTTGAATTATAACTTGAGTCATAAGCTGTGACAGGCAAATGGAGTAATTAGGAATTATTTTAGTTTCTGAGAAGCATGTTGCATCATAACCAGTCCAGAATAAAACGTAAGATGTTCTAGCAGTTAGGGTATACAGCAATCCCTCGATTAATGCGCCTAATGCGTTCTTTAAAACAGGCGCATTAATCGAAAACGCACTAATCGAATATAATAATCTATGGGAAACTGTATAATTCGTTCCTCAGATTTCATTTTTGACCCTTAATTTTTTTTTTATAAAAGAATTAGAGTATGTCTCAGTTAAAGGACAACCATGTAGCTGAAAGACAATAAAACATATTCAGAATATAAATTTATTATCCTGCTTCTTGACAAAGCAGGATAATAAATTTATATAAATATATAAAGAATTGAGCTAACGTAGTTTGTCAGGAATTCTGTTTCTTTTTTTCATACAACTGACAGTATGGCTCTATTGCCTCTTCTGCAAATCTCTCTTCACCAGGGTCGGTCTCTAAGCATTGCTGCTTAAAAACTTCGATTGTACGAAAACTATTTTCAAATTGTTTCTGTAAAACCTCTTTGGGCTTGTCAGTGATTAAATTTTCTTCATATTCTTCAGGATCTTCCCGCTGTGCATCTAAATTGAGCAAGTTAGAATCACTCAACTTCTCAGAATGAGATTTAATTAACTTAGATTCAGTTGAAAAGCCTCTAAAATTATTTGCACAATGTGGAAGAATGTGCTTCCAAACGGCTCGTATATTGCTAGCAGTAATTTCATTCGACTTTGCGACTTTATAAGCAGGCTGAGATTTCTCTGATTTGGCCAGAAAAGTCTTGGAAGGCATTCGCTTCCAAAAAAAGACCGGTTTCATCGGCATTAACTATTTGTTGATCATAATAGTCCCCTTCTTACACAATTTTTTCCAAAATCTCTGGATATCTCCTTATCTGCACTTGCAGATTCGCCTGTGATGAGAACATTATGTAGGCTATTTCTCTTTTTGAAACGCTCAAATCACCCAGCACTAACCTGGAATCCTTCTTTTATCATTGATAACCCTTTCTTTCCAGGTTGCAAAGAGACAATGCTTTTGATTTACTAAGGCCAGTGTTTAACGGGATCCGTTTTTGGTTACAATCTTCGATCCATGTAAAAAGAAGTCTCTCTAATTCAAACATTATAATACTTTGATTTCAAGTGCATGCATAATGAACTTGAAGCAGCCTTACCTTTCTCTTTGTATTCAGCAGTTGATTCACCCTTTTTTGTGTTCTTGTTCTATCTTTGCTCTGGACTCGCCTTGTTCATTTTTCTTTATTATTTCAAGTTTTTCTTCCAATCAGATTATTTTTCGAATCATTTTCACACTTCTGTTTTTTGCTCACTAATTCTTTTACTCATGATTGAAGGTTAGGAAAATAATTTAAAATAAAAAAGTAAAGAAAACAATTGCACGAGATATGATCAGCAAAACGGTATGTAAAGCAGACAACATAAATTTTGGCGGTAAATTTGGAACATAGTGTACATGGAAATAGTATAGTATGACATTAAAAAATAACTTTGTAAAATGTTTCAAATCGCTAACTAAATTATTTCATCCTGGTGAGTGATTTTTTAAAATAGTTAGCCATAAAAAATGTATAGATCGAAAATTTTTTAAATCCGTAACATTTATTTTTAAGATGTATACAGGCACACTAATCGAATTTGGGTATCGAAAAAAAATGACGAAAACACACTAATCCGGGGCGCATTAATCGAAGGATAGCTGTATAATCCTCTTTAGTGAACTCTGTTTGGCTTGTTTATAATTTCTGTTTTTACCTGACCGTAGTCTGTAGGCAGTTCTATGTAAATGTTATCAATAATTCTTTTCAGGTTAGCAGTCAAATTCTAAAGGATTTTTTTTTTCATTTTTTTTTAAGTGAAGTACATCAATATGTTTCAAAAAAAAAAATGAAACACGCACACGCAGTACAGACAGATGCTATTACAATATTTTAATAAGACATGATGAATACACAAATTCTACTGTTTAATGAATATTTATATTACAGAGAACAACAGTAGAAATGATCATGAATGAATGAATGATGAGAAAAGAAAAAAAATGGGTTCTGTGAGTTTTGAATTGAACTGGATTCGTTGCTATCGTTGCATGTCAGATACAGCGATTCCCCTTTTTACATGTACTGAACCTTGCTCCATCATATGTAACTGCTGCACGCAACGAATCACTTAGGCAATTTTTTCCAGTTATTTTCTCTCTACGACCTTAAATTAGACACCAGCGAATCTTCACAACCCCTAGGCTTAATACGGAAACTAATCCTGCCAGAAATCATGATCAGTATAAGAGAACAGAGGCTAAGATTTTCTACATGACTTTGCAGTTAGTGGCCCCTACTGTGTGGAAGCAAACTGTAGAACAAAAGACAATAATCTTCTTCAACCGATCGGTCTCTTAGGACGGGTAGAAGTCCCTGATTAGGATCACAATGAATTAATGCAGCCGGCACGTCACTCCTCTGCTGCATCACGTAAAGCGAGTATTTTTGGTTGTAAATCTGTGTGTGTTCATGGGACCGGATTACCTGTTCTGAGGAGACGAAACACCCGAGCTTCCGAAGAAAAAACCCACTACGTCAGTATGAGACCGACACTAACTCAAAGGTTCGAATCGTTAGATGGGATTTAAATCCGGGTCTTTCCACCAAAGGGCTCGTCTGTACCAACTGAACTATGGAGGCTCCAAAAGGCGATCACAGTATAAAAAATAAGGTGGCTATACGATTCGCACCAGAGTACCAATACTGTAATGGCTGTATTGCAAAGTGCTCATTTGATGAAGAGAGTTCTCTAGAGCAGGGATTCTCAACCTGTGGTACACTGGTGGTACGTGAGCCACTGCCTTACTGAATACGGTTGTTTCGCTTTCCTCTCCCCCTCGAGGATCATTCGCGATCCTCACCGTCTGGACCCTTAGCGACAAGTTGAGCTGGACTCTGAGTCATGAAATGATCAGCTTAAGTGACGGTTGTAGATAACAGCGTAAATCACTTGAATCTTTCTGTAAAACTATGATATCGTTCTGTTTTAAGTTCTGCATTGGTAATACTGTAGTATAACTGTAGTCAAGTATATCCATACATTTTGAAATGAGTACAGCTTTTTATTCGTAAAAGAACGGTGGAGGAAGGAAGCTCGTTGTGTGATAGTCAACCCAAAGGATAATCTCGCTGAACAGAAATTAAACACTTCTCAAACAATTTACTGAACAATTCCAGTGTCCCACACCTCTATTGTTTTTATGCTACACTGTTCAAGCTCATTAAAGCATTCTTCTCTTTTCCAGTGTGCTATATATTAATAAACTGAGCTGTCAACAAACGTTTCCTTCCGGTGCAGTGAACACCGCCATCCACTAATTATCTGTCAGCTGTCCTATTCCGCTGTCCTTGGCTACAACATTAATTATTTGTGACCTAAAGAAACGCGGGGTGGAGCACGTGCCCTCTATTTAACAAACATTTTCCTCCATCGTCCTTGGAACAATTGAGTTCCGCCATTATCAGCCATCACCCAGTGGTAGAACTTAATTATCCCCAGTGATGTGTCTTCGATTGTTGCTGTTAAAATGCTCGTTGCTCTCTCCTGGAAGGGTTTATTCATAAATCATCGGCAAGATTTCACTTATTACTTCTCCTCTAGAGGAATTCATAGTTGTGATAAAAGAATGGTTATCTGAAAACCGTTTGACGGATTCTGATGAAATTTAGCGCAGCATTAGGTTATAAAAATACGTTCACCATGGTCAGAATATACGGTATTTAATCAGCCATATTAGGGATCTATGCAGTTATTTCTAACTCAGGTGAAAATTCAAGTGAAACTTCTCGTTTCACCTGAATGCAGGTACATTTGAGTATTACAAGAACGACTTATTTGTGAGATTAATCTTGAATATGCTTCATTAAGAGTGAGCGAATTTCAATTAATTTTTCATGCAATCTACATGGACTGATATTTAATGAACTCCTAAACTAAAATTAAACATGAACGAAACATGCAGTAAAAATAATATTTTTCAAAATTATTCTATTTACGGAGTGCACTTTATCTTCTTGTTTCTTGCGGAAGTGTTTAAATTTAAATCTACCTTGTTAATTACAACAACGAAGGAAATATCCAGTTCATAAGCAATATAGTAAAGCTGTTTCATCTCGAAATAGTTAGTTTCGGAGTGCAACAGCTATTAACTTGTAACTGTAAAAGCTGTTAACTTGTCTGTTAAACAAGTTAACAGATCTGTTTAACAAACTGAAAAATAAAATAAAATAAGAGATACCTTGTTTCATAATTATAAGATTAGATTACACGTAACGCAAGGAAATAAAATAAACTTTAATAGCCTGTTTCAAGCTGAAATTTACAGGTCACCATCAATGGCACGAAGGCTAGTAGTACAAGGTAGAACATTAAGAGTGGATTGTTTAAAATAATACGAGCCGCGTATGGTATAAGAGGAACACCGCGACATGTGTGAGCTGTAATAATGGAATTATATATATATATATGAGGACAGATTGAGAGAATGCAAATTGCAGAACCTAGTGGATAGAAGAAGGGGGGGGGGAGGGAACATGATCGAGACATATAAGTTGGTAAGGGATAATTACCAGATTAGTGTGGATGAGATTTTTCATAGAATGGCTGGTAACATGGGAAGAATAAGAGGCCATCCCAGGAAGCTATATAAAATAGGGTGTGAGAAATGGGGGAGAATATTTTTTGCAAGAAGAGTGGTGGGGTGGGTGATTGGAATATAGGCAGGAAGATCCAGAGACAGTGAATACGTTTGAGTCATGGTATGATGAGCTATGCATTCAAGAGTGGGACCTCCCGCGTTGAGTCACTTGACTCCATAGAGATCTGATGATGACAATATATATATATATATATATATGAGATCAGCAAGAACAGAGGACTTAAACTTAACCCTAGCAAGACAAAGATTATGGTTCTAAAATAAAATATAGACTGTGAAGACCCTGAGAAACAAGTGTGCCTTAACGGAGAAAGAATTGAGAAAGTCAGCAAATTAGTGTACTTGGGATCCATGAAGAACTGCTGTTCAGAAGACATCAAAAGATTACGGATGACTAAAATAACGGTAAGAGACTTGTATAAAATCTGGAAGGATGGATCTCTCTCCACAGGAACAAATGTGAGGATTTTGGATGCAACTGTTTTTTCATTACCCACTTATGGATGTGAAATTTGCATCTAACGAAGTCAACTGCTTTTTGAGATGCAGTGTTGCAGGAGACTGCTGAGGATATCATATATTGAAAGGTGGACAATTGGATGGGTGCTAGAGAGAGAATCAGTAGAACTTTAAACCGTCTTAAGAGTATTGACAGAAGAAAGTTGAAATACTTTGCAGACATTAAAAACATGGAAAGAGGACTTCTTTAATAAAATAATAGAAGTCCTGGGAAAAGAGGAAAATATAGACCTCCCCTCAGTGAAATGAATGAATGGTGTGTCTGGAGTGACTGGTCTTCAGAGTCGAAGCTTCCAGAAAAGCATACAAAAGGATTGTGGTACATCAACGAGGAGCTGAGTGATCATACGGCAATGCTGATGTCTAGCGAACTTATATTATATATATATAATTATCGATGTCGGATAAAAAATTAAGCTTTCCTAGATTTTTGATAATCGTCCTAATCCGAATCTGATTAGGACGATGAAGCAAGGCTTCGGTGCTCTCCTTAAATAAACGTTCGAACTTGAAGCAGTATTGATGGAGTTAGCATGTTCTAGACCAGAAGATTCTGTGGTCAGTGTCGATTCCGGTAGACCTTATCTCTTATTAATGATGTAGTGTTGATGTGTCTGCAATCTTTTTGCAAGCTAAGAAAGTAGGCTACTTTGTAGTTATTGACACTATCCCGCACTCATTTTACATATGCTGAGTTTAGTGGCCCATGAAAACGTTTGTATGATTGCAGGAGGGGGGGGGGGGGGAAGCCGGCTGGAACGACATGTTAAATATACGATATTAGCTCAAAAGATACAAATGGTTTGGGATATTCAAATAAATATATCCAACGGTTTTGCTCATGCTTGTCTGAGTTGTTTATGAAGTCAATTTACACAAATTTCATAGAAGTAAATCTCTTTTAGTGACGTCATAGGCAGAGCATTGAGTGAGAGCAAATTGCAGATGGTCTGCTGTTTCATTGATAATCAACCTCCTGCTGTCGAAAGCCATAAGAGGACGCCTTTTTTTTCGTTTTCATCAGTTGTTGTGAAAGAGTATCTTGCTCATCTTTCTTTGACCGCTTTTGAAACATGCAGGTCCAAACTCTACACCGTGTTTTGGTAAGTTGTCGAGGAATTTCTGACAGAAACAGTTGCTTAGCCAAATATCGCACTTAATAATGGCGGTTCGTGATCAGGGTTTCATAAGCACTTAATGGAATAGATTGGCTAGAGAAGGAAAATAAAAGTAAGATACAAATTTATCCTAGCGGGTCTGCATGCGTGTACACATTTTAGCATCATAGCATAAATTTTAGCATCCCGACTAAGGGGACGGGGACTCTTAGGGATCAGATATCACTCCAGAGACCCAGTTTTCAAACCACTTCAGACCCCCAATAATTAGACGTCTTACATCTGACGATAAAAATCATTGACATCGCATTCATTCGACGCAGAAATCATTTATTCTACGTAGAATACAAGGTAAATCGAGAATCGAATAGAAATATTTCTGAGTATTATAAAGCTTAACAAAATTATGGAGTACTGAAATAAATCTTTAGTTTCTTGAAAAATTCAACTATAATTTTATTTTCACCTATAACTCACCATTTTATGATGAATTATACTTTAGTTCATAATGTCTTTCCTCTTCCCCTACGATATTTTCTAATTCTAATTTTATTTCGCTGTGAAATAATAGTAAATTATTTTACGTGGCAGAGTAATCAGCGCATGGTAAATCATCGATGGGGGGCGTGTAAAATGTGTATAATGTGTATGTCTGGTAAGATATTCGAAAGCAACGTACTTGAAATGCCAGTAACTTGCATCTTACCGCATACATAAATATTCTACTGACTTTTTTTTAAGTTATTATTATTACATTAACTCTTCTAAAGTCAAAGAGTCATCGAGTTGCTGGAAAATTCGCCATTACTGAAAGAAATTGCATGTGATGAATAAGAATTCATCAAATATTCAAACTAATCTAAAAATGACATAAGGTTAATATAGATTAAATGATTGCAAGGGGAAAATATCAGTGTATGCACTTTTTTGATCAGTTTAAAATGTATGCTTAAGGTGGAGGAGTGCATTCATACACGTGTCGAGGAAATATTTTGGTAAATTAAAAGTTTTCTTTCTTGAAAAGGTTATGATCTATGAAGAAAATCTTCAGAATTTCCCATATGAAAAAGATCTCGAATGACGTCATTTTTGTTGAAAGAAGGACGAACTGAGGGGAAAAGGAAGAAAGGAAAATATCAAAAGTGAGATGGGAGGCTGATGTGAAGGAATGTCATTGGTAGAAGCAGGTACAACAGCTGGGCAAAAGGAAAGGTTACAGGAAATGCATCATGGCTATAATAACATCAATTGGAGCCGTGATGACTAAAAAGAAGTGGTAAATCTTATGTAACAATGGGAGGGAAACTCTTTCCTGTGACACCTCTCTCTTACACGCTGTAGCTTGAAAAATAAAAATATAAGCTATAGTAGGACAAAGGTTCCGATGTTCAGTTGCGACATAGTTATGACCCGATCTACTAAGGGTATGATCGTCTTTTTTCAGCACTCCAGTGTAGGTGGTTTTGAGTTCAAGGCTTCTAGGCTAGTAAGTATCAGTTATTTAAAAATAAGACATGTGTCTTCCTCGAATTCTAGCCCTGTCGAGTAAGTAGGTTATGAGAATGTGTTCCTTCTTCGAAAAGAAATGTTTAGTAAAAGAAACGTTCAAATGATTAATGCGAAAAACTGTCAAAATATTTGTACTGACTTTTTTTTTCTTTTAGTAAGCATTAAGCTAATAACTTGATGCCCTTCATTCTCCTAAGATAGCAAAATCTTTAGCAGTATTAAGAAAAATCGCAATTACAGCATGCTATTTGTTTATTTCTAAATGTAAGAATGTTGCAACAGCAGACCAGACTGCAACCACAGAATTTTTCTGTAGTTTTATTATGAATCGAACAAAGAACATATTTCTTCATTATTTTCTAGTTCCCAAACAGTTAGTACTAGTAGTATTTTTGGAGCCTACAGGTTCCAAATTCTTTCAATCCTTTCTTCTACTTCTGTTCAAAATTGATTTATATCAGAATTGTACGCTATCTTACTGTGGTGTCAAATCAGCATATCCAGAATATATGAACTAACCACGCTTTGTAGTTCGAAAGAAGGAGCGGCTAGTCGCTGCCATAATTTGTTTAAAGTGATCCGTGTTTCACAGTCGGCAGCATTCTCTTGTTCGTTATCAAACATTTAATAAATGGAATGTCAGAGCAGTAGTTTGGCATTCGGCATCATGTATCAGCTTCATTCGCGATATGTGTACTTGCCTGACCTTCTAAGAAAGAAACTAACAACTGAATTGTATACTTGCGTTTGTGAGTATACAAATCAGTTGTCAAAAACTTCCAAACAGTTAAAGTCATCTTTATTGGTGATTTCAATCTACACAATTGTAATTGGCTGCCGTTTTCGAATTTCAATGACCAAGCTGGAAGAGTAACAGATTTTTGCTGTACGCAATGACTTAAAATAGGTCATTCATCCCCCTACCAGAATTCCCAATTCTTCACTCATCCAACTTCTAAAACAGCGGAACCTCTTTTCGTCAACCAATCACAACATCGTGTACTCTTCCCATTAAAACAATGCCAAGTAGGAGGACTTCAAAGATTAAGAAAAATCGCCACAATATTTACTTTTACGCAACGACTTTTACTCCCTTCCATGGTCAGACTAGTTTTTATTCCTATGATTCAGATACCCGTTGAGATCTTATTACAGAAATAATCCATGTTGGAATGAAGCCTTTCATTCCTCACTCTGTACCCAACCTATATCTAAACCACGGTTCTCCATGGAATGTGCCTGGGTGGTACAAAAGATGCAAACAGCCCATCACAAGTGGCCTGAGACCCAAACTTTAGCTTCCCTCACAGCCTACACATTGCCCGCAACACTTGTTTAAAAGGGCAAAGTCTAAATTCTACAAAGGATAAATATAGAAAACTAGCTGCTTGTGTCATTGACATTTGCCTTCTGGTCTGGCGCCAAAGCTGTTGAGTGCAACTTTTATCCATCTGTTCTACCTCTTCTATCTCACCCTAACGGTAGCATTGGATCATCGCCTTTCTTTTATGTTGCTTCCACCCACGAAAGGTTATTAGCAAATCTACAGTACATTTTGTACCGTGGACGGGTAAGAATTTTTTTTTCTGTTTCTATAAATGTTATATTTTTTTTGTATTTTTAATTTTATATTTACATAGTTCGGAAACCCCGCTCTAGAGACCAAACATGGAATTCTTTTCGGCCTCCAATAAGCGTGACGGTGATCACACACCGGACGATAGAATTCATCTCACACCTAAAGATAATCGCAAACATCCCATGTCCATGGCAGAATTCAAACCGCAACCTGCTGGTTATAGAGGGGGTACGCTGACCATGCCAGCCAGCCTAAAGTCAAAGCTGACGTCCTGGCTTCATTCTTCTCTTCCAACTCCTCCATAGATGACCATAGCAGATTACCTCCTTCCTTGCTTAGTGCATTGCATCTCATGCTTCCTGCCAGAAGGACATCCGAAGAATATTGAATAATTTGGATACCACAAAGGAAGACAATCGTGATGGAATTCCACTAATTGTACGCAAGAGATGTGCCCATGAATTAACAGCAGTTCTCAATTTATTCATTAAACTGAACTCAGCTAGTATCCATCCTTCAGCATGGCAGAAAGATCATATACCATCAGTTGCCAAAAAAAAAGGGGATAAATGTTTATCATCAAGCTATCGACCTATTGTTCTCATGTCAATTTCGTCTATATTAACGGAGATTTCTTTAACACCTTGAGTACTGCTATCTAATTAGGACCAGGATTTCGCCAATCTAAAATCACAGGAGATTTCCTGGCCTACCTCACGCACCTTTGGATCCATTCCATGGAAATGTTTGAAGAAACCTATTCCATTGGTCTTGACATCTCCAAGGCTTTTGATAGGATCTGGCATCATGGTCGTCTTAACAAGTTACTATCATTTGGACTGCCTTCGTCATTGTGTAAATGGATTAGCAGTTTTCTCTCAGATCGATCCATACGTGTAACATACGTGTTACACGTATGTTACGCGTATGTAACAGTCGAGAACACCATCCACTCTTACAATACCAGACTTCCTGATTTATATAAACTATTTATATAAACTCTCCTCCTGATTTATAAAAACTACCTACTCTCATTGATTGCAAATCCTATATAGTTTTGCTGATGATAGCACACTCCACTCGTTCTACTCATATGACAAGCCTAACATGGCTCAAATATCTCAAGCTTCAAGATCATTTGTAATAAGTGCCTTGAACCACTCTCCAGGGCACTTATTACATAGTATTCTTAATTATAGTATCCTTAAGATGGTGTAAGAACATCCTTGTCACTTCAATGCTTCCAAAACACACTTTTGCTCGTTTTCTTATAAAAAAAGAAAAAGAAAAAAAAATCAAATCTTTTCCACTTATTTTTGATAACGTTCAGCTCAACAGTCAAGACTAGATATCTCTGCTCGGACTGACTCTTACTCCAACCGTTTTTGGCATAATTATATCATTTTTGTAGCATCATCAGATTTCACAAAACTCGGTATTTTTCCTCTCAAAATCTTGTGAACAGCTGTTTACTCTGTATAAATCTAAAATCAGGAGAATCTTGGCATACTGCTCTCATGTCTGAGATGGTGCACTTAACACATCCCAAAAACTCTTGATCCTGTTCAGAAAAAGGCAATTAGGTAGATTAATGACATCTCTTACAGGCTATCTTCAGCTACTTTCCCATTGGAGATCAGTTCTGCTTCTACATTAGATATTTCCACTGTTCAGAAGATCCAGCATCCATTATATCTTTGATTTCTGCCAGCTTTACAGGAACACGAGCAACAACTACCCATCATCCTTTAAAGTTCAACTGCATACTCACCGAACCTGCTAATCCTAGTCATGTTATCTTTCATTCCATTCACCTCAATAGAACAGCCTCTCTTGAAGCATTTCCGAAGGACTACAATCAACAATTCAAGAAGAATATATAATATAGAATATATATATATATATATATTACTGACACGATTCATAAGAATTAACGAAATGATTGCTGTTTCTATTATGGTACATTTCGAATTTCAGAGAAAAATTTACATTAAACAATGTCCGCCAAGTGACTGCTTATAGATGCAGCAACCCTCCTGTTCTCTGAGTTTTTTTTTTTTTTTTTTTTTTAGATATCACTTTTAGAGACGAAAGAGATAAAAAAAAGCAGTCAAGGGAATAATAGAAAGAAAACTGTTTCTGTCCCTTCATTTAATTTGATTTTGATGAAATTCTCATTGATATGGAAACGCACGGAAAAATTCGATAAATTATTTAAATAGTATGATCTGTACAGGTATCAGCGGAAAAAACAAAGTGAGTTTTGGGATATTTTTCACGGTTTTCATCTCCTATAATACCTTAATCGAATGAAAGTGATAGATCGATTATATTCAACTAAGAATTATATTAACAGCAAGCCCAATTTGGGCTCTGATTCATTTATTACCGCAATAATCATTGGCTCCCTACAGATTTACCAAACAGTTTTATAACTCTTTGGTCAAGAAGTTTTCGTTAGTGTAGTAACAAAAATTTGCATAACATTTACAGGTTTATGATGAAATCGACGCTTGATTGTACAACATTGCTGAATTATTTTAATGTCATTATACTAAACAGGAAAATGAAGTGCTATTATTGATTGGCCTGAAAATGTTCCCCGCAAATAATTGAAAATGAAACAAGAATAGCCAAAACGAAAATGTGTCAGTGAGTGATTGGAGAAAGACAATTATTACCCTTCAAACAGTTACTTGGCCTGAGAAAGGAGGGAGGATATCGTATTTCAAGACAGGAGGTTGTTAATTGTTTCTACAAGCAGGATTTCGCAGAGCACTTAGTTCCTGGAAGGCACTTCTTGAACTTACTGCACTACCGACAAAGATCTGCAGCAGCTTTTATTAGATTCAGGTCACAGTGCAGTAGGCCCTGCCCAGTAGCAAAATACTGCTGATGGAAGCGTTCGTAGAGATCATTCAACTTTTTAAGACGATGTAATACTTTTCATTTACTTAGTGAAGTTTTTTTTATAATTGTAGAAGCCTACTGATCGACAGAAAGTATAATTATTAGAATACTCGCGATCGAATTGCAGATAATTTGATGGAGTTGGGGAAGGAGGAATTTAAAGTGACCATGCAATTACACTGAAATACTATTTTTACTAAGAGTTTAGATAATAATATCATTTTCATGATACTTCATCCACATCAGAAGTATTCGTGCTCGCAAACATTGCAAAACATTTTTTTAGGAAAAAAAAAAGTAAGAGCAACAGATTTGGATTAAAACGGGCCCTAAATTTAGGAGAGAAATTATTCATCACACAAATAAAATCGATTTTAACTTTAACAGATATTCTGCATCGCTTGGCTTATAATTCTCTATTTTAAATGGGATATTTCATTTATTAGAAAAGTCGATGCCGATTCTCTTACACTACTTATGTGTATATCTGCTATGTCAAGAAATTTCGTTTCGCGTACTAAGATGAATCTAAGTAATGCTTCAATCTTTCCACGACAACTGTAAGTTCCAGTTGCATCTTTTAGTTGGCATGTGGTTGCTTGTGTTTCGCTATGGTCTTAGTAGTAAAGCTCGCCACTACTAAGAGTTCTGCATTCCACTCAAAGGTATGCTAAAATAAGCCAAATGAGATTTTAGCAGATAGGAATGAAAATCTTTCAGTTCTTTTGAAAAAATAATCACAATAAAATATATATAGGGTCATATTTCAGCAAGTTAAAGCTCTAATTTATTTTATTTTTTCTGTATTTTTATTTATTTATTTTGCTGCCTTAGAATTATCTTACTCGGTTGCCAGTATACGCTATTTGTCGAATTTATTGGATCAACGTAAACTTATCAGAGCACTTATTTAATATAATATGCTATTGTATAATATATAATATAATATTCTATTGCTACATGAAAATAAGGTTGAAGAGCTCTTGCATAACCTGGATAAGAATTTGTCTATAGGGAGAGATGGAATATCACCCCGTTTGCTAAAAGAATGTTCAGCCGAATTGGCTACGCCTTTCACATGTTTGTATAACTTGAGTCTCAGCTCAGGAATGAACTATCATACATTCCTTCCATTCCACAGGAATGGAAGAAATGTATGATAGTTCCATTGTACAATGGTGGTGCAAAGACCGATGTGTCTAATTACCGACCTATCAGTATCTCTGGTGTGGTAGTGAAGATTTTATAGAAGTTAGAAAGAACTCGCGTACAGAAATGGGTAGACAAACAAGCTATACTCTCCGAAGAACAGCATGGGTTTACTAAAGGAAGGTCATGTTTTAGCAATTTGCTCATATTCATAACAATGTTAGTGGAGTCGGATAAAGGGAATGGATACAATATGATAATGTTAGATTTTTCTAAGGCATTTGATAGGATACCAAAGGCTGTTCATAAATTGGAGAATATGGGATTGGAATATAAACTGTTGACTTGGATCAGGAGATGATTGAGAGACATATATCAAAATGTAGTACACAATTGGTGTGAATCTGCCAGATTTAAGGTGATCAGAGTCAGTCCTTGGGCTATCACTGTTCAATCTGTAAATTAATGACATCAGGAATAATCTAACACGAGATGTGCAATTGTTTGACGATGATGCGAAGATAGGCAGGGTAATCAGATACTGATATTCAGCACTTACAAAATGATTTGAATAGACTGGAAATTTGAGTAAACGAAAATGGCTTTCAGTTTGATGTTAGTAAGTGTAAAGTTATGCACTTTGGCATGATTAGAGTTCCAGCGGCATATTATATTAGCGGGGTTATGCTACATGAAACTGCAGAGGCAAGGGATCTTGGCGTATTGGTGGATAGAAATTTGAAGTTCATATGTCACATAGCAAAATTTGCAAATACAACCCGGAGGATAATTTCGATGATGAAGCGAACCTTGATATGTAAGGATAAGGAAGTCATTTTGCCTCTTTATAAGGCTTTGATAAGACCACGCCTGGATTATTGTGCGCAGATTTGGTCTCCCGGATTCCAAAGGGATAAAGAAGCTGTGGAAAGGATGTAAAGAAGAGTTACAAAGATTATATTCGGATTATGGGATTTAGATTATGAGGCCAAATTGCGAGTATGGGTGTTATACGATATCATCTGATGATGATATCCGTTATATGGAAGGTGAGGAGAGAACACAGGGACAGCCATGGAAGTTAAATTTATTTGCAGTCAAGAAAGGGGTAAGAGCTAGGTTTTTCTCCTAGAGAGCAGTGAGTGAGTAGAATAGTTTGCCTTTATGGCTAGTGAGTGCATCTAGTGTGAAGGAATTTAATGGAAGGTATGACAGCTTATTTGGGTGATTTGTACCCTCCCTCGATTAGTTCCTTGATTCCCTGGAGGACCCAGATTAATAATAATAATAATAATAACAACCAGTAGCATACAGATTAAATCCTTTAAATATTCATATGCTGTTTTTCTGTTATGATTGTAATTCAAGTCGGTATCTTCCATGAGATGGGTTAAAGGTCTCGAAACAATTTTGGAGATACTTTTTAACCGTTATTACTGAATGATGTACGTTGCAGTTTAAAAAATACGAGTGAAAAAAAAATTTGTTTGGTTGAACCACAATGGCTGTCATACTCTCCAACCAACATTTATTGTTATTAGGTGGCAGATTAATTTCAACCGCAGATGTAAAACCACTACCCTCCTTATTGGAGTCTTGAATTGACTTGCAAAAGTTTCATATTTGTCTCTAGAGCAGTGTTTCTGGATTATGTAAAAAATAAGTACAAGAATAATAAAAAATTTAGGGGTACTTGAAGATTAAAGCTATATAAGTCGGAGGAGACTTCCACGTAGCCTTTAACGAATGCAGAGAACCTACTAGAGCTTCTGACCTAATGTCCAATCCTCACCTTGTGGTGCACCGTGTTAGGTATCAACTGGATACTGAGCGAACGCGAATGGGCTTGCAATTTGGGACTTAGCCGATCAAATTGTATTCTTATTGGCTTAAACCACAATGTAAAATGATGGTATAACATCGCCATGATAAACAAGGCCCCCGTTGTTTTCGCCAGATAACCAGGGCAAACAGCGAAAAGTCAGCTACTTGAACAAACCCTAAAACACACCCCATCTCAATATCACCGGAATTGAAGATCGGTACTATCAACATAAGAAGCCTGAATTACAAAGAAATTGAGCTAGCTGAGGAATTGGATAAGTACTAGATCGACATAATAGGATTGGCTGAAACAAAAAAGACAAAAACTGGTGAGATCTTTCCAAGCAATAAATACAAAATGTTATATTCAGGCAATGACAATCAAGGAAAAGAAGGAGGAGTAGCCATAGTACTCAAAACTAAATACGAGGCTAATCTTCTTGAATGGCAGGCAGTCTCAAGTAGATTGATGTGGACAAATAAGAATGAAGAACTGGTCAATGTGACTTATTTGTCCCACAGAAGGTTCTACTAATGAAGAAACGGGGGAATATTTCGAGGCATTAGAGAAGGGACTGATACAACGAAGAAGAAGAGACATCATTTTCTACCTAACAGAGTATAAAATGATGAATAATACACACAGAGAAATGGTTTGGAAAAATTTAGAAAAAGGAGAAAAACTAATAATAATGGTAAACGCCTACTGAATTACTGGATTTCTGTTCAGAACATGGACTAATTATTACTAACACTAACTTCAACATAAACGTGTGCACAAGTTCATATGGAGAGAAGAGGCAAGGAATAAGAAAAGTCTCATTGACTATACTTTTGTTTATAGCGATGTGTTTCTTCCTGGTGCAGGACACCAGAGTGCACAGAGGATTTGAAATTGGAAGTGATCACTATTTAGCCTTGAGCAGGATAAAATTGAATTTCATATTGAAAAGAAGAACATATAAGAAAGTTTTAAAACGAATCAAGGTTGTGCAACTTTCAGAGGTGAACTGTAAACAAATACACAAATATTCTTGAAACAAAAATGAATGAATTTGAAAACAAAAACCAAACCTTGGAGATCCAATAGCATAATCCTGAAGAAAAGATTGATTAATTTAGCCAGAGAGGCATTTGATGAGGTTGTCTGCAAGGATAGAAAAATCAGACCTCCATGGAACACGGGAAGCTAAAGGGGCAGTGAAGGAAAAGAAGAAAGTATATCGAAAGCACCTGGAGAATAAGTCAGCTTGTTCTCTTAAAGATTACAGAGAAAAATATAAGAAAGTGAAGCACTGGTGTAATACTAGCAAAACAAAAGTTATGGGAAGACTTTGGCAAGAACATAGAAAATAAATATATGAAGAAGGTGGCAAAATATTCTGTAGGCTATTAAAAAAAAAGTTTAGAAATGGAGGGGAAAAAACTGTGAAAGGGATCAGATATGATAAAGATGACATGAAAACTGAAGATGAAGATATTCTAAATGTCTGGAGTAATTACTTCGAAAGACTGCTAAATGAAACAAGCAGTGTCAGCACGACGGTAAAAACTACCAACAGGAATGCAGTCAGGAAAACATATCCATACTTAAAGTAGACGACAAAGTCATCAATAAAGCTGAAATGTGGAAATATACCTGGAATAGATGAAATTCGACTGCAAATACCAAAAATGGAGGTATAAAAGTTTTACAGTGGCTGCACTGCCTAATTCAGAAGGCTTAGTCAGAGAGTCAAATTCCTGATGGCTGGAGCAGAGCTCTCATAGTACCCATCTATTAAAAAGAAAATAAAGCGGAATGTGAGAATTACAGAAGAATTTCTCTACTGAGAGTTCCGAATAAGATTTATGCAAGTATTCTTAAGAAACAGCTAAGAAAAATTGTGGAGGACAAGTTTGGGTTCAAGCCAAACACAGGTTATCAAGATCGATTTCCACTTTAAGACAAATAGTTAAAAAATCATCGGATAACAAAGACCTGTACTTAAGTTTTGTAGATTTCGAAAAGGCATACGACAAAGTGCCCAGAGCTTTTCAAAACACTAAAATTATATAAAGAGCCTCCGTAGCTCAGTCAGTGGAGACGAGCCCTTTGGTCAGAAAGACCTGGATTCGATTCCCGTCAGCGACGTGAGGAACCTTTATCTGGTCTCTTTCGACTAAAGGTGAGTTAACCACTCTCATACGGAGGTGTGGAGGGTTTTCTTTCCGGAAACTCTGGTTTTTCATCCCTCAAAACAGGCAAACAAGTCCGCATGAACACACACGGCTACAGGCACAGAATATATTATGGCAAGGAAGGCAACAGGAAACCACCTTGCTCATAAGCATCTCCATAGTATGGTAGCATATAGCTACCCCGCCAGCCATATGGCTGAGGGAATAGGATAGGATAGAATTGTATGGGGTGAATGGAACATCATAGCAATACATAGTCTCTATTTAAGCTGTAAGTTGGTGAAGTAAAATCAAGTATGCAACAAGGTGCACATTATCTCCATTGTTATTCATTATCTATATGGATCACATTACAAAGGAAAGTGGTATTAAACGTGACATCGAAGCTGGAGATGTTAATATCAGCTCTTTACTTTATCCAGATGATGTTATACTTCTAAATAAATCCAGCAGAAGTCTGCAAGATTCTCTAACTAAATTGAAGAATTGCTGTAATAAATGTGGTATGAAAATGAGTAATAAAAAGAGAAAGACCATGAAAATAGGCAGAAACATGGCAAACATCAACTTTATCCTGAATAGTGAGCATATAGAACAATCAAAATATTTCAGCTATTTAGGCACAATTTCTAGTAAACATAATAAGTTAAATATGGAAATAGACAACATAGATAGTAAAGCTGAGAAGTCAGTTGAATAAATTTATATGGCATAAGAAAGAAATTAGTCACTAAAGTAGCTGTATACATGACAGTGTTCAAACCGGGACGTATCTACAAATTGCACTAAGAAATCTCCCAGACTTTTATAACCAGTAATAAATAATGTATAGCATTTGCATTTTTACCTCTCCTCCCGAAAACAGGCCCGGAAGTGCGATGAGCTTTTTTTTTTCTTTTTCCGTCTGAGTTTCTGCTTATTTCCATACAATACATTACAGTGTATTAAATATGCGATTTCATGTCATGCTTTGCAAACAAACGAAAAACAGCAAAGGATTTTTTTACAAATATCGCGATTAAAATAGAAACCTTCAGTATTTATTCTTTTAAGTGTTTCTTGTATTAGTTGACCGAAAAACACGACTAACATAGTTGCTTTTCTGCATTAAACTGCATCGAGCATTGTCGGTATCACAGATCTTTTAATATGGCGTCATGCTTGTTGTCAGCATTGATAAAGCTCTTCATCCACTTCAAGAAACTATAACAGTGTCAAGTGTTACAGCTATAGTACTCGACAAAGATTGTTTAGAAGACTGTCTGGCGTCGTGACTCATCCCTTATCCCATGCGAACTATCTTTAAATGTGTTTCAGAAAACCTAGTTGAAAACCTGCAATTCCATGGGTTATGACATAATTATATGTGATTTTATCTTTTTTTAGAATTACCCAAACCATTATCCGTAATAATTGGTCAAAGACGATATATCCTGGGCCTAAACGTTTTCTAATTTTACTTATCTATACACTGATAATCAGCGACATCTTGTTAAATGAATAGACTCTTTCTTATAAGAGCATTTTCTACAATCAGTGGCCACTTTCTTAAGATCCTGTTGTTTGTGAAGTTACATTGCTGGGTGGTTGTAACGTATAAAATATTGTAGGACATATAAATATGAACAATAACTTATGAGAGATATTTTACTGAAGAATGGGTAAAACCCATAATTCTGTCATTCTGGCTTTTGACAGAATGACAGATTCTGTCATTCTGTCAAAAAACAGGTGCTATCATGCTATCGTACTAGCTACTAGCACCTGTCTTTCGACAGATCGATGTCAATCTGTCGAAAGACAGGTGCTAGTACGAGCTTTATGCAAACTCGCATTATGCAAACAGCTAGTCCTGGTTGAAAATTAAACAGTATAAAGGGTTCAAAAACATCATGTAAATTATGGTTTTCGATCAGAAGTCGGAAAAAAAACATACAAAAAGAACCCTAATACCGAACAGATATGCACAAAGTCTTTGGATTACAATGCCAAATAAACCCGTCATGCATTATTTTTATAGCACAAAAGAGAAAACTGCACTTATAATAGGGCAATGGAAACACGAAACTAGTCAACTTTATAACCTAAGACTTTACAACCGAGATCTCAAATCTAGCATGCTTCTGACCTGAATCGATACACCAGATAATGAATTAGGTAAGAGAGGATCATTTACACTCCGGCTATCATACCTTTCCTTAAACGCATTCAGTGACAACCATTGCACTCATTTCCAAGCAAAAAAAATAACCATACTCTTCCTAATTACAGTACACTCTTACATAACTTCCAGAGGTAATTCACTGTTCTTTCACCCTCTTGTGAAAGAACAGTGAAGCTAGAGGGTTTCACCCTCTAGCTCTTACATGCCCTGGAATACTTATTCCTTATGAGGAAAAACATTCCGCTCATTGGAATGATCCCCATTTTGGTCACTAAGCTCTGAACCTTTCCATCTCTTTTTCATTCCCAAGAAATTCAGCCAGCAAATCGCACATCACTCGAGTACTTGTATCCAAGTCTTATAAAGAGGAATACTAACTTCGTTATCCTTCTTTATCAGTGAGCTTTTTCAACATCCAATTGATCGTCTTTATTGTGTTGCCTACCTATTTGCACGTCCTCCATCCTCACGTCCAAATCCCTAGCTTTGTCAATTTCTTCACTTCGGTTCCATCTATGTAAATACATAGCCTGAAACATTTTCTGCCCAGAGTGGAGAAACATTGTAACTGACATTATCTTTTCCGTACAATTTCAGTTTATTCAAGCAGTCCTGCAAGAATTCCAGAACACTATTTACTATTGCCATCCTCTCAGTTTAGCATAAATCAGCAAATAATTAGTCGCCATCCTTCAAATAATCTCCAGTAACATTAATACACAAATTAAATAGGATCAGTGGTTGATCAAGTACCGAACCTTACGACACATGATCAACCACTGATCGTATTCATACTGTTCACTTGTCTTCTCCATGATTCTGCTACACCCAACGCTACTCTTTGATAGCCATTCGTTACTCCTTTATCCATCTCACTAGCCATATCTATACCCAACTGTTTCATTTAGTTAACAGATGCTATACCTTACCAAATTCCTTTGAAAAAAAGTCCAAAAGTGACTTTAGTATAGAAAGTATATAGTGTTGCTTTATTATAAATAGCAAGACCTTCTCATAAAGCCATGCGTATCTCCATAGAGTATCATATTCCTGCTTATTCATTACTGACTTCTGTCCTTAACCAACTTTTCCAGTTCCTTAACCATCACTCCTGAGATACCTCATCGGTTTATAATTTGGTACATGTCCTAGATCCACCCTTATGTAAGCACTACCAATTCTCTTGTACTTTCTCATAATATAAAGGCTCTGATACTCATCTCAATTAATGGCTGTTTTCACACTGGGATTTCATAGTACCTTAAACACTTCATCTCCCTCACATTTCACATTTTTTCTTAGACATATGGCAATATATTGTCCACTGAATGATACACCCATGCAAAATAACTCAGTAATTCAACTATTTATCTGGTCCTGCTACCTTCATATCATCTGCAGTTATTAAAGATATTCTTCCATAAACACAGCGAAAGAACTCTTTCGAATTTTCTCTCAATCTGATTTTGCTCATCTTATACTTGCAGCCTTCCTCTCTTGTGAAGATAGGAAGGTGACAAGTACTGCTCATGAACGTAATTATCACCTTTCTCTGTACATACCTTCTACAAAGTTTTTCTCTCTTTTGTAATTCAGGTTTAATGATTCTACTTGTCCATTTAATTCCTACTTGTGTATACCCTAACCCTGATCATTCAGTCTAATACTGCTTCCCCCAAAGCATGACCATTTCCCATCCACTACTAATGCCGTCTTGCAGGATATGAAGGGAATCTTATACATTCTGTTTTCTTTTCTTTGACTATCCATTCTCCTTCCAATCTCCAGCTCCTTTTCTTAAAGGGAGAATTAAATTATTTTCAGTTTAAAGTTTGTTAAGAATGTAAGTGCATCTAAAAAAATAATTAATGATGAAAACGTGATCATAAATAGGAAAATTGTTGAAAAACTAACAATTATCGAAGTTAAGCCAGAGTTGAAATATCCCATCTTCTAGCAAACATTCAGAATTATTAAAACTCGAAAATTACGAGATCTAAATGATGCCACTGCTATTTTAATATTTTGAAAGAGAAAACCTCGCTAACTGCTGTGTTTGTGTAATTAAGTTGTGTAAAAGCAACTATTCCCATATAAATATAGTGCTATGTACACTACTCTAATTTTCTCTCACCGTGACAAGTTTAGAACAACGGACTTCACAAGGTTGAACTTATATCTTTGCAAGGAATTCCCGTTCCATTAAATTAGTAATGTCTAATTAATGTCTAGACGGAAATATCTTTTGCATGAAAACAGTCTTTAAAGTAAAATATAAGGTTTTTATATCGTTTCCTAAATAATCATCCGCTAGGGGAGTTTGTCACAGAAGAAATTTACTTTTGCCATGATTACAATTAATTGCTTGTATATATGCACAGTTTGTGAAATCTTTTCTTTTTTATATTAGTGAACAGGACAGCTAAAAAGGTATATTATTTATAATAGATAAATTTGTGTTTAGAAAATTACATCTTTTGAATTCTACGAGTAATGATAAAATTCCTTACTTTATATTTTGTTTTTTTTAGCTATTTGTTTAGTTGGATTTATTTATCAACCAATAATAGCATGATGTTCGGAATGAGCCATCATCTGCTTATAAATAATCGGATTTATATTTAATTCGTGCATTTTTGATATGAAGCATTTGTTTTTGCTATTTGTTTCACTTTTATTGAGATGGAAGTGTGAAGATTTCTATCGAAAGGCTTATTCGGAATTAAATATTTATTTAGCTATACATGAGGTGTTTATTCAGACATATACGAGATACCTAATATCATATACAGAATAAAAAATAATCTGATATTACAGGATTTATTAATGAAGTTTAAAATATCAAAATTAAATAGAAAACCAAAAATCAATGAAATGTCTTGTTTATCTGTATTTATTATGGTATGAAGTTGAAGTGCATCTAAACTAACTAAATAAATAAATGATGAAAATGTGATCATAAATAGGAAAATTGTTGGAATGCTAGCCAATGCGAAAAACACTGCTGGCCGCATTTTTCTTTAATTAAAAAAATAAGGAGGATATATAATAAATCTTCCAATTGCAGTTTATGACTCTCTTCATTGGCCATGTTTGTTTTTAGTCCTTAAAAGCGATGATAATTCATTATAATAACACAGCAGTAAACACACCTAGTTAGCACGTAATTAAGGTATTTAAGCAGTTAGATGACACAAATATACCACACCCTATCCTCAAATGAAAAGGGGAAAAAAAAAACTCAAAAAACTAGGACTAATTCTTGGCACATGGAGGTGAAACTGTGCTTCGTAGCTGTTATTTTTAAAGTACATCAACTAAATAAAACTGAGTCAGCTCGGCTTTACAACTTCAAGTTTACTCTTTTCGTGTGCGCACGCTCTCTTCGCTACGGGAGAGATAATATAGGTCATTTGGACTGCTACGGGAATTTTTTTACGTAATTTTTCTACATAGAATGCACGTGTTATATATAACTTAAGAACGTCTTGGTGACAAAGCCGCTCAGGAATATAACAAGGATTTCTTCCTTTTTCTTGAACTATGTTAAGATTTTTAAATTACAATGCAGTCTTATTTACTACATTAGGATTTCATACGTTTGCGATAAATCCACCTTTATTAAATGGGACATGTCTTTATTGATATTTTATGCAAGAATAAATATTGCAGAAATTAAATACATTTTCCTATTTAGTTTAACACTTATCAGCACTCTTTAGAAATGTAACAGAGAGTTGGAGACAGAAACTATAGGACCTTAACTATTAGTATTAATGTTTTGTGAATTTCTGTCTTTTTGTGGACAGAATTATCATAACAAATTATACTTATTTCATTAAAGTTTGTATTTTGGTTTCATATAAACAGTTCTCAACTAAAATATGAAAGAAAAGATTGCTTAGGAATGACTTTCAATGGGATTATATTGATTAAGTATGCATATAATAAACAACTATGTTATACCAACTAAGGCTGTTGGCATCTAAAAGGCACTAAAAAGTAAAAAACTGTTACAAACTATAATCAACCGATTTCAATTATATTAAACAAAGAACAGAGCGCGTATAATACATGCATAGAGCGTGCATGATCTTACTTGTTATTTAGGAACGTACTATAGTTGGCACTAATTCAGTTCTGGCAAGTTGAGAGATCTAATAAGGATCTTCCAGATGACGGGTAAGATTAGTCCCTGATTCCTGTTAAGGTTTTGTATACAGGCGGGCAACTGTTGTGGCTTCTTTACATAGAAGAGGACTTCCGCTCCCGAATTTTCAAAGAAGTCACAACAGTTGCCTGCTGTATACAAAACCTTAACAGGAACTAAGGACTAATCTTACCTGTGATCTGGAAGACCCTTATTAGATCTCTCAACTCGCCAGAACTGAATTACAGTGCCAACTATAGTACGTTCCTAAATAACAACAAGTGAGATCATGCACGCTCTATGCATGTATTGTACGCGCTCTGTTCTTTGTTTAATATAATTGGAATCGGTTGATTATAGTTTGTAACAGTTTTTTACTTTTTAGTGCCTTACATCAGTTATGTACCCTAAAGATGCCAACAGCCTTAGTTGGTGAAACTAGTTGGTATAACATAGTTGTTTATTATATGCACTTGATCAATATAATCCCATTAAAAGTCCTTCCAGAGCTTTTTGATCAAGGAAATTAAACGTTTTTTTAGCAAGGATTGCTTAGGTTGTTCATTATATACATAAAATTAAAATCCAAAAAGGTTTTGAGATCACTGGCATAATGATAAATTTTATGCCCTCATATCTCATAATTTTAGCTGGGCCTTTTGTGACCTTAAGAATTTATGTTGGACTCCTCAGAGCAGGGGTTCAAAACACACACACACACACACACACACACACACACACACACACACACACACACACACACACACACACACACACACACACACACGCACGCACGCACGCACGCGAGCGCTAAAGTGGTTACGGCACTACAAAAAAATTGGGAGGTTCTAGCAGGTTCCAATTTCACAGTGCTGGGTCTTGCACCAAATGATTTCCATCTCTTCGAACAGCTGAAGGAGTACCTGGCTGACAAGCGATTTATAAACAATGATGAGGTGTGGCACATTCTCGTTTCCTGGTAAAGAGACTATGCACCAAATTCGATTCGTCATTCATCATCTGTCAGAATAAAGTCCTTCACATAGTACTTATGTTATTTTCAAAACACCTTGTGCATCATCGATTGAAAATTCAAAATGTAAGGGCCTAGTCGATACACTGTGAACGTTTCTACGCACGAAAATGAGAAGTTTTACTTTGGTCTAAATTTTTCTCCCTACGCATCGCTTCGAGCAATACAGTTCTTCTCTACAGGAGAGTGACTCAGTTAGTAAGGAAAACAAAAGTAGAGTATGAGCATAAATTGGAAAATCAGGCTAAGAAAAACCCTAGAGAGCTTTTTAGATATGTGGGAAGTAGAAGGAACAATGATCATGGAAAGATTAAGTTAAGAGATGAAAGTGATAGAATGGTAAGCTCATTAAGAGAGAAGAAATACATCAATCTGGGATCATTTAAAATATATTAAAAACAAAGACTGCTCTGTTGCCAGCAGTGTATCTGGGGTATTTTTTATTGAAGGTTAATGCTCAAGTTGGAAATAATTTTGCAATGCTCTTGGATTTTCTGGCATTACATACAACAGCTTGATTTCATAAATTAGTTTGGTTTATCAAGACGAAATAATATGTTTCCATGGAAGCAGTAAGTTCTGTATGTGTCGAAAAATGAGACAGAGCAGCGTCTAGCTAGTGATAAAAAGCCACCCCCTCTCCCCAGTTTTAAACATTTTGTGTTCAAGTCTAACTTGCATCACAAATATTCCTTTAAAAAGGAAGCGGAAGGGAACAAACTAGGTGAAGTTTTAGCTCGCTGCTTCCAGAGTAAATAATGATATTTTAAAGGGAAATGTGGCTGTGCTACTCATCCCAATCACTACTTGAACATATTGGGATGAGTAGCACAGCCACATACAAAAATAAAAAATCTCCTTCAAAGTAATTCAGGTATCCACCATTAAATAACATTCTTTCCTCCACTAGTACCGTTCACTATTACATCTTTCATTATAACCGCAATGTAAACAACTTACATTGATCGTCTTAATCGATTTACTGCTGTAGCAGCATATATATCTCCATTCTTGTCATTTTACATAATTCCGATACTAATAACTTTTAGAAGCCTGTAAATTTTAGTATCAATCCGAATACTAAAATTCCAACACAATCCGTCGAACTAGAATGGTATCATAATATTTACAAACGGACAAACGATTGACTTTTTTAATAGATATTTATGCAATGTTGCGAAACGCACTTAAAAACACTAATTCATTGACTTAGTGTCAGAATACCTTAAAATTTTTTTACGATTTCTTAGAAATCTATTTGCCATTATTATTGATTTCTTTTTCTGTCTTTATTATCAACGGATATGAAACTGCTGACAGATAAAGTGAACGGAAAACAATATCATAAATAAGAGGAGGGGGGGGGGGAGTTATGTTTAAAAAATGATTTAAAAAAAATTTAAATTACACTTTGGGAAATTGGGAAATTACTTTTTGAAATGTTATTTCTACTTCTTGAAATGCTAGAATAATTTTCTTTATTTTCCCATTAAAATTCTGTGTGTTGTGTTGTGTTCTTGATTCGCTCTATGAAGCCTTTTTTAATTATACAAAGGCCAACTTCAGTTTAGTTCTTGTCACTTCCGTGCACGTTTCATTTGTCCGCACACAGCCATCTACAGATTCAGCATACGATTTTTTTTTAATTCCCCACCCCTTTCTCTAAGTACATCACAGAAACAAAGTTTCCACTAACTTAATACTCTGTCATCATCTAATGTCAATAAAAAGCAAAACACTCTGTAAACCAACCATCTTGAATCCTAATGCATCACGAGGGATCAATTACAGGTCACATTGAGGTTTAGTTAAACTCCCAGGGTGGCCAACAGGGTGCTCGAGTCGCATCTGTGTTCGGCTGACCTTTGGCGCTGTGTTTTCAAACTATTATCGTAGGTCGAGAATAACTAAGCATTCCGTCATTGTCTTCACCAGTGTGGTCCCGACTCGCCACATATTTCGACCTTTCAAAACAGGAACTAGCGATGAAGAGGAAGAAGAAGAAAAAAAATATCTGACTCGAAGGTTAACGTCGCTCTTACATAGCCAGAATAACAGCATATTACCAGGCACAGAGTAGCTAGTTCAATGTCCTAGTGTAGGATGTCAAGATGTAAAGCACTAGTTTTGCAGTCTTCAGATGGAGCTGGGATTCGTGTTAATAATACCAAAAGGCAGAGAAATGTTGAATTACCTACTCATTACTTTAGAAATTAAATTGTCGCCGTAATTTACTTGCTTCAAACTGTTTTTAAATTATGAGATCGGCTAACTCACTTTCAGTAAAAAAAAAGTCCTTCCGATTTTCACGCTTCAGTTTTGTAAATAGAGTGCATTTATCAGAGATTTAAATAAATACAAATCTGTTAAATTGAATATATTTCTATTTTTCTGAAATGAATTCATGGGAAACAAACCTCCCGGTAGTGATGTGTATAATCAGCTGAAAAGTTTGTTTTGTTTTGTTTATTTTTTTTAAAATTAAATAAATGAATATATATATGATTCAAAAATAAAAATAAAACGCGTAATGTTACTATTTTTTATTAGATATAATAAGTCATATTATATCTAGTAAAAAGACTTTCTACTGTTGTAGAGTAATCTGCGGATTAGTTGCTTACTACGGTTAGTTGTTCTTGTCGTTCACGATATTCCACAATTTTTAACGAGGTAGTAACATGTTTTGGCATGCTCGTTATTTATCCTGTTTTAAAGAAGACAATCGCCATTGGCATTCGTTGTCCGTCAACTCATATGCCAGTAAGTGATATGAAAATTAGAAATGATTACTTTCTACCTACGGAAGATTATAAGATTATCTAGCAAATAATTAAGCGTTCTGTAAAACGATCTCTAAAGCTAAGAGAAACAAATAATCTGACAGAAATTACTGCACGATTTTGATTTCCCATTATTAAGCCGTTTATACAATCCGCGAAAATTTTAGTCAACAGATTAATCAATCTTTTGGTGATAACGGATTTAAACAGGAAAGAGATTATAAGGAGCAGGAGCAGAGATTATTCTAATCTCAGTGTAGTCAAAATTCTTCGCAAAATTAAAAATAGTGCTTTTTTTTTGGAACTTGGAAACTTATGAATTAAAGGAGAAAATAATCCGATCGTTTCTTCTGAAACGAGTGAATGTCTTGCCGTTACTAAAGTAATCGCAGACTGGGTCTTGGTCGAATCGCTAATCGTTTGTTTCCTTTTTTTCTAGTACTTTTTTAGATGTATTATTTATCCGTGAAAACTGGCTCTTTGCGATATAGAGCTAACCCTCCCCCGCTCCCCTAATATCAACGTTATGTGAGTGTGACTGCTAACACATCAAGACCATGGATGAGTAGCTAAGGGTTAGACCGATAATTCATCCGTGGTTCTGAAAGGTGTGTTTTCCCCCACCTCAAAAAGAGTTCGATAAACAGCGTTGTGATATGGCAGTTGGAATGAAGGTCCTCCACCAGCGTGCGTGCTTGCATCCAGTTCTCAGTATTTACGATGCCCTTTAGTTGGAAAGACCAAAGTTCGAGTCTCTTCTCTTCTTTAGGGCGTGCAGAACCTTTGTAAGGGTTTTATCATCTGATATTAAGTTAGCCGGAGGTGGAGGGTTTTACATATCTTTCAAGACAGACAAACCGGGCACATGAAAACGCAATAGACATAATACTTAGCCTTAATTGCTTCGGTCGTAATACCAAGCAACCTCATCTAATCATTCAACGAAAGTTAAGAAGTCGTTCCATGCTAATGAAAGACACGAATTGGCACAGTTTAATGCTTTACACAAAATTTACAGGTGTAATACACTCGCATAATTTCCGTAAGTTATTTCTTATGATAGTAAAATAATAATAAATAAATAAATAAACAGAACATATTCCGATCACAAATATCGCTAGTAAAAAGTGGAATTAAAGGAGTACTTTTGTCCCCCCCCCTTCGTCTCTAATTCAGTCATTTAATCTTATCCGAAAGTATGGATCAAAGAAGCATCCTACTTGCTGTGTCATATAATCAGCTTTGCGATATGGCATTGAGGATGAAAGTCCTCGGCCAGCGTGCGTGCTTACATCCAGTGCTCAGTATTGACGATGCCTTTAGATGGAAAGACCCAAGTTCGAGTCTCTTTTAGGGTGTGAAGAACCTTCGTAAGGGTTTTATCATCTGAAGATGAGTTAGGTGCGTCTACCTGTATGACACAAGTAGAAGCGCCGTACTTGTAGGACAGTGCAATGGATTTCCTTTTGTTGCTGATATATTCCTCGAGTACCATGCTGTGAGAGGTAACATATGGAGTTATGTAATTTTTGTAATTATTCGTCACAAAAACTATCCGTTTCAGATTTTCTAATCTTAGATCCTCGCAAATGAAAACCTCTAAATCGCATGATGAAATCACATCTAATTACACACAGTTTGAATTAGCGTGTGATCTGATTTTATGGGAAAATATGAAAAGCAAGTGCTTCCTAGCCCCATCTTCCCATTCAGTTAGTCCTTACATGAGTCCTCAAGACTTCAGTCTGTTCCTTAAGTAAGTCTTGTAGGTGATGTTTTACCATCGCTGATGAGGTTTCTGCAAGGTGATCCGAATCACACAGGAGAATCATTTCAAAAGTTCTGCACACTGTACATGCACAGTCAGTGGGATGATGTGACAGTTTCAACTTCAGACCAACTCTGTAAAAAATGTGTGCTAATTTCTGTTTTTTGTGTTCTTGCTCAAACTAAGAAACAAACTCCGTTCTACTTTATCAAGACTTACTCAAACGTTGGGTACTTACCCAACGTTTGAAGAAGAATGGAGTTATATTAAAGACATGAAAATGTATCTTGTCAAATAAACGCTTGGTTTTGAAACAGGAGTACCTGATCAGTAACTGATTAAAAATTATTGTTAACCAGGTTAAATAACTATAGTGACATAGATCCATTCTGAGATGTGCATTTTCTTACTAACTTTATACGTGAATTATTATTAATAATTTTTAATAGATATAATATTCTAGAAGCTATTTAAGCTCCATTATGGTTCGGGTGGGGGGGGGGGGGGTAAAATGTAACTAAAAAAAAAGAGAAAGAAAGAAAGGGGGATGACCTCAACCTCACTTAACGCAACTGTAATATTGCATTTGAATAGGATTACAGTAGTATGTCATTTAAAAAAAAAAATCCTTAATATTATAAAAATAATTCATTGTGCCATTTTTCCAGTAATTAGCTTAAGGGGTTATCTACAGATTCTGAATAAAGTAGAATATACATTACTATAATAATTAATTACCTTCAATAATAGAATTAACAAGTCGTTTCGTTATTTTGCAGTTATCTACTTCCATAAAAATTATGGAGGGAAAAACTTTTCATTAGGTCTTTCTGCATCATCATAAATTGCGAAGCCTTTGTCAAGTTTTACGCTAATGAAATGAGAACGTGTTTAGATGATTTACGAATGTTCCTGGCATTGAAGAATAATAAAATTTAATCCTACCAATATTTTATTACAGAGCGAGCTTATTCCAGCGGCTGTGAGCGCTCTGCATCCAGGTGCTAAAAAAAAAAAAAACAGTGACAGAAGTATTTTGTAATCAATAATAGTGATATATAAAAAATAAGCCTAGTTTAAGAACTTCTAACTCTCAAAACCACTGGGATTTCGCTTTGAAAAGCCAAAAACTTTCGACTTTCCCACCTCTTCGTGTTTATTTCTCCAGAGATAACAAGAACCGGCGGAACACGTACACTGTCGAAGAAACATGGTAGACATAATATATTTGGCCATCTGCCAAAGGGCATAAAAAACTTTTCATGTAGGCCGTGCGTGTATAAGAATGAAAGTTTCAGTCAAGAAGACAAATTTGAGAGCTTAACATAAGTCCATCGTTTGAAAAGGACTTTAGTCCTTGCAAAAGACTTCATAGTCAGAATCGCTTGCCTTATATCATGATTAGCTGTATATTTAACTAAGTTTCTTTGGATAGTTTGGTCGCAGTGGTTGAAAAAAACAACAACTGGCTGTCCAAACTTAATAACGATATATTTTACTGCCGTTAACCAATTTTCCTTTATCCCAACCCCGTTTCCTAAATCAGAATTTCTCATGTTATCAATGCTCTGTGTCTTAATTGGGTTTTCCGTTTAATTCACAAGAGCTAAACAAAAATGGAATTGCAAAGTATTTTTTGCAAAAAAAATATGCGATGGGGTTTGAGGCCTGATACTGATGCTTCTTTCCTTTCCAAATATCGATCGATGTAAGCTTAAAAACGATCGATCGATGTAAGCTTAAATGTAAGCAAATAAAACTAATGTGTTTTAGATGCCTAAAACACGTTAGTTTTATTTGCAAATATTTTTATTGGATAATTGCGCATGAGTATGGGTTTGAAGAAGCGAACATTATAGTTGAACAGCATTCATTCCACTTTACATAAAGGTTATGGGAGTGACAAATCTTGCATATTATCACTTTTCTAACTGAAAATTAAAAAAGTGACAATATGTTAGTTTTCTAATATTCAAGAACAAAATGTCACCTCAGTTGTTTCTGTCCGTGCGAATATTAATCCCTTAAGTAACCGGAGGAGTTCTATTAATATTCGATTTTTTTTTTATTATCCTTGTAAGTTCTCAATTTTCATTTCAGTGTAACTGTTTAAACATCGGAAAAATTTAGATAAAATTCGATATTTAGGATCACTATCAATTTTTATTTCAACTGAATCCTTTATAAGTTAGAGAATTAGGTGAAACAAAATAGCCAAAAGTAGCTGTAGCTTCAATTATTATGATAATGGATGACTTCATTATAGAAGAATGTTGTTGTGAGGTTCGTTTATATATAACCTTTATCTTGCTTGTTTTATAATTGTTCTCTCCATAAGCAGCGCCTGCCCACATTATAGTAACTCACGCCCAAGACTACTTGGTGCTCCTTCAGCCGAGGTGGAGGGTTTTTCATCTCACAAGACAGGCAAACGAAGGCCACAAAAACATGCAATCAAACTTAGACTGACTTTTAACCTTAATTGATTTGACCATAACTCCAAACAACACAATGTGAACCTCATTGTGAATGGAGAAAATAATGTAAATCCAGTTAAAAACGAGTTTTTATCAAATTTCCGTAACTGGTGAAGTCCTTCGAACTTGTTAAATAGTAACTCCTAGTTTGATATGTAATTTTGGGAATGTTTGCTTATTGCATTGTTTCACTTTGAGAAAATAGTATTATACTAAAAAACGCCACCAGTTGTAATTCAACAACTAAGTAATTAAAACGATACTTTGTATTAAAAAAAGCGTAAAAAAAACTCTAAAATTCTAACATCCTTTTAAAAATAAATCTTTTTTTTTTTTAAATACAACTGTACATTTCTAAAACCAGATGAGTTTAAAAATATGCTTAAAATATGCCTTTGTTGATATCGGCGCACTGATGTATTATCCTCCGTCAACCTTCCACACTGTCCAGGATCTTCCCTTTAGTTGGAAAATCCCTGAACAGAACAACGTCGTTAGTACTCTGCTACTCCTGTTTAGACCAACATGTGTGCAAATAGGGGGTGATCCTGTACCTGTTACTCCTGTAACAGGTACAGGAGTCCAGCTAAGCAGAAGGTACTGATAGATAAACCTCACTCGTTAAGGCAAGTCGCCACAAACAAACGCGTGTGCAGAACCGGCGCTAGGTCTTTGTCGCACGCATGCAATTTCTATCTTAGCGCCCCCTGTAACGATCCGGGCGTGTGTGGTTCTTTTACGATAATAAAAATTTTAATTATTTGAAATTTCTTAAATAAATTTTGACAGAACAGCTACACGTTGGTTCGCTAAATGTAATAAACCGGGGGTGTTGACTAGGCAGGATAATCGTTAAAAATCCGAATATTCAAAAAATTCTCAAAAGTGAAAGCAAATTTTGATAAAGCCGCTTCACTTTAATCGTTGAATATAATGATACAGGGATTATAGCCTTCTCACCGACCCGAATCGCTATCAAAATTAAAATGAATTTTAATTAAAGTTAAATTTATTTGAACTAAAGTTTAAAAAATTCTTGCATTTCACAAGTTACTAAATTCTTAGTAACTTGTAAAAATTTTATAATAATTTTTATAAGTGGAACTATCTTTTAGGAAAATAAAAGAAACTCAAGATAGATGAGAAAATAAGAAAATAATTCAGAAATAATTAGAACATTTAATGTATTAAAAAAATAACATCTTTACAGAATAACAAAAAATAAATTAAATTACATAAATATTCTTGAAATTTTTTTCTTAAAATTTTAGGGTTTTTGATTTCATATTCACAAAATTAGAAATAATGGTCTTAACGTCTAATTCCGCACATATATCATTTTCGATAGCTATTAACGCCAAACTAACAAGCCCTTTTTGTGACATACTTGTTCTTAAGTAGGTTTTAATCAATTTCAACTTGGAAAAGGAACGTTCACCGCTCGCTACACTAACAGGTAAGTTTAATAGTATTCTTAAAGCAATTGAAAAGTTAGGGAAAGATAAATTATTGGATACAATAAAATTAAGAATATCGAAAGGGTTTTGAATATTTAAATTAACCTTCCGAAAAATATCCCGGAAAACACATAACTCGTCATATAGTTCTATTGCATTTACGTCTTTATTGTCGCCGTCCTTCAAGAGAATCTCTAAATCGTCACAATTATTTCGTAAATCTTTGTTATTAATTTGTAGTAATCTATACAAGAAATTAAAATTATCATAATATGTTTTTAGTTGTTCAAAACGTTCTATTAACGAACACATCGCAACTTCTAGAAGTGTATAAAACACATTCACTCTAAAGTTTTCTTCTGGCGATTGTGGCGTGTTGTCATGAAGCTCGTAGTCAAATTGTCGTGTCTTCTGTCGTCGTCGAACTTCCGTACCAGTTTTAAATTCTTGTTCTCCATGCACCTCTTCACTCAGTTCTTTTGCCGTTTTTAGAACTTCTTTAAAATTTGTATCTCATCAATACTCTTGTAAGAATATTTTTAAGTTTTCGATAGATTCTAAATTAAGTGCAATGTTCATATTTTTGTTTTGAAGCATTTTACTCACAGGGTTTATTCTGTTAAGTAAATCATGCCAAGTTATAAGAGAGCAAATAAATTTGTAATCCTTTATTTTAGCACATACTATTTGTGCTTCATGCTGAGTTTCTTTATTAAAATTTTTATTATTTATATTTTCAAAAAGTGCATCTCGTAAATTTCTCCTAACTGATATAGTAGAGGGCGGATTGCATTAATTTTACTCAATGTTAAAATTTTTACGAACTTTAAAAGGATTGTCCAACGTTTGTAAGAGAATGAAAAGAAATTGTATATTTCTTGAATAATTGCAAAGAAACTAATTGTATCTGCATTCACTTTGGCTGCATCGTTAATGATTAAATTTAGAGTATGAGCAGCATGTGGCACGTAAAACGCTCGAGGATTTTTGTTTAAAAGCAAATTTTGGAGCCCATATTTTTTCCCTTTCATATTTGCCCCATTTTCATACCCTTGACCTCACATGTCTTCAATGGGAATGTTCCATTTTTTCCAGTTGTTCCATTATTGTTGCACATAAACCACGTCCGTTCGAATCTGATATATCTGCAAAACCTAAAACGTTTTCCCTGATCTTGACAATTCCATTGTCACAGGAAACAAAGCGAATAATAATGGTCATTTGTTCTGTTTTACTTGCATCAGGTGTGCAGTCTAAAATTATGGAATAATATTTAGATTTTCGAATTGATAATAAAATTGTATCCCCGATTGCGTTACTTAAAGTTTCCAATATTTCATTTTGACTGTCTTTACTCAAATAGTGTACTCTATTGTTTCGTTGTAGGGCCCTTTCAACATGATTTTCCATAACGGAATGAAACTTCGCAAACAGTTCGAGTAATTTTAAAAAATCGCCGTTATTCCTTTCATATAATTTATCAGATGATCCGCGAAAGCTAAATTTTGGGTACCAAGGAATTTTATAAGTTCAATCAAGAGTTCTGAAACACTCGTCCAATGTTTCTTTTCCATTTCATACATGCTTTGAGTCTGGCAATCAATAGTAGTTTTGTTTTTTAAATTTTTATCAAGTTCCTTCCATTTTAAGAAATTTTTCATGTGAGTTAAACTAGTCTCATGTCTATGCAAAGTTGTACAGTATCACATTTCTCCAGTCGTTATAACCTTCTACAAGACTACTTGATTCAGTAGGTGCGAAAAGTTTGCAACAAAAGCAAAAAACAGAATTTAAAGTTTCGGAATAAATGAACCATGTTCTTGGCACGAGCTCCCCGTTTTCCATTTTTCTATTATAATACGTGTCGCCAAATTTACGACCATATGTATCTCTGGGATATATTATATTTTTCTTTTGAACAGGCCAATTAAAACAACTCGTAATTTTTCATCAATATTTCCTCATTCACCTGGATCTTCTAAATTTACAGAGACTAACGATGTGTTAGTTTCGTGGTCAACTACAACTAAATCTTTTCCTAACTGTTTTTCACTTAAATCATGCGTCTTGTTATCTTGTTCAATAGTTGCAATAGTATTTTCTTGCAAACTGGATGATGTGCACGGTTCTTCAACTCTGATTTCTGATGTATCGAGTTGGTTACAATCTGCATCAGAATATTTTAATATTTTAACAAATTTATTAAGAGCCCCAGTTTGTTTCTTAATATCTGCTTCTTTCGCAGCATGACGCTTACGATTTTGTGCACGGAATAACTTATTTTTAATTTTTGATTCCATTTCTATTTCATACCTACAAGAAATTATTACACAACACGACACAGAGACGAAATAATTGTCCGCACTGCGCTACTATCAGTAGCCTACTGAGATGCGTACCATATGACTGGTTAACTAGTAACAAATGTTTTGTACGAAAATTCGTTTCTGCGCATAAAAACCGTTCACCATTTCACGTTAGATAGACTGCAGTAGACACAACATTCTGCAGACAAGCATTTAGCTTACTCTCGCTCCAAAATTGTAAACAGCCGGCTGATCAAAGAGGCGGCAATATACAATTTTTTTAAATTTTTATTCGCTGTATCCGGCCTTGTTTATTTTAATATTGATCATTCTAAGAATTTTTTGTTTTTATGATAAAAATTTTGTTACTTAAAAATGAACTTATGGACCGTGCCCCGGCGTCGGCGCCCCCTTCGTAGCGGCGCCTGCATGCACCGCATGCTCTGTATGCCCGCTTCCGCCGACCCTGCGCGTGTGTATAAATTTAAAAATTTACATTGAGGATGGAGTGTAAATTTACACGTTATTATTATTATTTATTATTATCCCCCTTTGGTTCCATATGAACAATAGTCACGAGAATCTTCAGTGAGACGAATGAATGCGTCTGTCTTCTGTTAGGAATATCACATGGTGACCGCCCAACTTAATCCCCAATATCTGTTTTTCTATTTGTAGATGTGTATGTTTTCGGGCCGGTTTGCATGTCTGAATGAAAAAATCTGCTATCTTTGTATAACATTGCTAACTCACCTGTAATTTACAAACTTAAAGTTCGTTGCGTCACTGAAGAGATTCGAGCCCGTATCTTTCGATCATCGATTCGATACTGACTGAACCATGGAGGCTCGCGATTTGTTTGATATAATAAAACAATTGTAAATGATAAAAAGCACTTCTGATAATCTCGTTAATGAGGAGAAAAAATTGGATCATATTATATATCACAATTTCTCCCTGTATTAAAATATGCTGCATTAGGTTTCCTAAAAAGAAGTAAACATGGTTCTGATACTTCATTGGAATATTGCATAGTCACTTGCACATGATTCAATCTTTATTACGTGTACAATACCTACCGCTTCCCCCCCCCCCCCCACACACATAGACCCATCCACACGAACACTGATCGGCAAAATGCGCCATAAGGGACACACATTTTGTATATAAATACAAAAAAAAAAAAAAACTCTTTCCTTTTAGACGTCCCTCCACACATCCATATTTTGGAGCAAACATGTAGGCAATGCCCAATTCATCTAATCTAATGGTTTATGGTGAAGCTCCTAGGCAACTGCCTGATTCGCTTTGCAATATGCAATGAATGTAAAATGTTGTAAAGAAGGAAGGAAATTACTATTAGAGATTATTCATTTATACTATTGGCTTCGATTTCTTCATTTTCATAGGAATTGATTGCTATTAGCTGAGCTTTATCTAAAGCGGGGTATTCATCTCAGGAGAGACAGCACAATCAGGGATGAAACAAATAAAGCAATGAAAATCGGTGTCAGATATGACTAGCTAAGCTTATAAAATAGAATGACGCTGTCTTAAAATGCCAAGTATAGTCGAGTATCAATATTTAATTTGGAAAAAATAAGTCATTATACGCAGCCTACTGTTGGTATTTTAAGGACAGCCTAGCTCGTCATACTTCTAATTTTACAAACTGCTTGAAATATTTTCAGATTTTTTTATGTTGGGGGAAGAGTGTGTTCTTCGCAGGTTTTCATATTTGTTTGAGTAATATACACTGTGTTTGAAAAAATAAATAAATAAGAGGTCCCATTTTACAAATCGGAAGGTTCACACAAGTTTTTTCCATTTATGAACATAGTTATGGTGTTGGTAATAAGCATGCGATTGGAGTATATTTTAATTAATTACTAAGCACGTTCAGAAACTTAATAATAGGTGAAAGAGCCCTTCAAGTTGTATAACTCAACCGGTTATATAAATTGAATACCTATTAATTATTGCAATAAAAATATTTAATAAACAGTGTTAATAGAATGTTATGCTTAGGAAAAGCTAAATATATCAGCAGGCGCCACAGTGTCCGTGGCTGGAGTTTAGCGACGACTTCTCATATATGATAAACATAGGAGGAATAATTATTACACGAATTTCAATTATCCAATTGTATTCGGTTGCTTTCTCCAGTGCACAGATCATTTTCTGGACCATAATTGGTACTGAAAAGGAAAAAAAGTGTGTTTGTCGCTTTCAGTACTACTACAGAGAGAAAGAGAGATTGCTGTGTATGGTTTTCATCTTCAGTGACCGCTATCTCTATTCTGCGTGATAAATGCGATGACCTTGACCTTCGGCTCTTTAGCTTACATAGCAGTATTCAAGGCCACGAGATAAAAAAAAAATACTGTATGATTGTACGCATGCGTCCTCATTTGTCCCATCTAATAGGTTGAAGACATTTTTCGCTTTTTGGAATGAGTATCGGGGGTGTTCATCTTTCGCTAGAAAAGATATCAAGAATAAAGAGCCGTGCCTTCTCGTCCCTCCTACGATCTTTTGAAATCTTGTAATCAGTCTAAGAGCTGTACTTAATTACAGAGATATGTAATCATTAGACGTAGCGTGTATTTCGGGAGTGGTGAACAATTTCCTTTGCGCTTATTAAGAAACGGATAAGAACCTCAATCGAGACAGTCAACGAACTGAAGTTAGTATTTGTCTTCACGGATTAATTGTTCGGTATGTACATAACAGCACCGCCTTCCCCCCATCCCCTAAAGAGACAGGAAGCGCGCCTCTTTTGCTAATCAGTATTTCTACTAATCATTCCTTTCAAATATTTAACAGTCTGCACTAAGCAAGATGAAATATTTTAATCTCTAAATAAAATGCACAAACTTACAATGCGCATTTTTACTTACCGTGTATATTGCTTAAATTTCAGGGGAAATTTACATTTTAACAATTAAAACAATTCAGTTTCTCAGTTAAGTAGCACACGTGGTTGATGTGTGCTACGGATTCTGCAACTTCTCGTGTAAGATTGATATTGTAGCTTTCTCTGTACTTGGCTACTAACTTTGCCAAAAAAATAAGTTTATCAGATATCACTTATTTTTTTAGCAGTGGGTAGGTAAAATAGATTTAAGAGAGAGCTTAAACAACGTGACTTAAGCAGATGACTTCCCTCCTACAACTTTCCTTCAGTTTTGCCCGAATGAACTAAGTTTCATAGGGAATCTTAAAGCAATATAAGAAACAATTTTCTTCAAGATTCTGTCAAAAACCGATTTTGATAAATGACGTGACCTGTAGGAATGTCTCCATAAAAGACGAGAAAAACAGACCTGTGCTAGCCATTTTTTTGCTATTTTCCATTTGACGGGCTGTGTCCATGAAATAAAAAAAAAATAGATCGACAATATTCCACTTAGAATATTATCGATCCACCTAAAATTGATTAGTATTTGGCTTAAGAGTTTGCCGTGACTCAGAATATCTTTATGAAATATGGGAAAGCTCAAGTGAACCTTATTTGCAAAGGGAGATGAGAAGAACAGTTGAGATTTGTTTTATTCATATAATTTATTCAATTTTTCATTATTAATACTTGCAGTTATTCTTTTATAATTAAAAATCATATGGCTAGATCTGATCTGATTTCTTTGGATCAGGGTATGCAGATTTATATACTGTTTTACAACTGGCTTTGAGATTATGGCAGGGGAAACTAAAGCCACGAGGTCAGTATGTTATGTGTATGAATTGTGTTCCTCTGCCGGTTGTGCGAGGAGATAGATTAAGTAAACACAAACCCTATTTCCCGATGGTCGATCCCCCAGCGTACGGACCGATTAACTCTCTTTCAGTGAAGGAATCATAATAAAGAACTTTTATTAAGATCCGATCATCCGTTATAAGATTTGAACAACACTTGTATTTTCAAATCTAGAACAACGGTATTGTGTCACGTAGTCCCTCCGACTAAGCTACAAAGAAGTTTAATTTTAACTCTAAACCCAATTTTATCAAATTCGTTTGGGAAACTGCAGTGACAGAAATGTTAACAGCAGGTTGGCTTCCAAGCGAAACAACTTTACGACGATGAAGAATCTATATATTCATGCAACATACTTCTTCTACTTTAGCCGTGTTTTTTGTCATACTCGTTTGAATATCTATTCAGCTTTTGATGAACCAGTAGGAGAAGTGGTAGTTCAAATGATAAAGAGGGCCCTTTCACTTTTTCACAGTAGTCATTTTTAACATCATAATTTCATGAAATAATTAAACTGAATATACCATGCGTAATATGCGATTCATATGCACAGAAACTGTTTTTTAAGTCCATGCTGTGCAGCGTTAAAGCATTACTCAAGTTTAAAAAATAGCATTAATAAAACAATTAAAATTACTCGCACATTTAGATACAGCATTCTACTTCCTATCATTTAATGACTTTTCGAAGGACGAAACATTTTATTTATTGTTATTGCAAAAAAGCAAGTCGTATGGTGAGAAATGCTGACATAAACGACGCATGTTTTTACATCAGTGGTAACTGCGGTTTCATAATATGGATCCTCAGCGTTCAGTGGCGGTGCAACCAATCCTTTGCTTTCAGGGTTTGATAAGAGAAATTATTCCAAATTTAGTGTTTCTGGCGCTGACCATTTACGAAATTTATTTGGTTAAACAAACCTTTCTAAAATATATACTAGTCTAAATCTTCAGTTCGCTACAGTATGGCTTATTTCCTTTATTATTAATTTTCGTTTTTAATTCAAAAGGAGTTAGAAATTCAGATAGCATTTTAGCGACTTTCTATTTTCTCCATTCACTCGCAAAACACTCACTGACTCAACCTACAAAACGAGTTTATTAATCAAATGTAGAACATTTGTAACCAGTGGCGAGCATCTTATCACTGAGATACGGCCACCTCCCTATTCCGTTACTGACGACGAAATACACTACAATGACGTGTATCGTGTAACAGGATCCCAGCCAAAAACGTGGATGGTTACGTCATAATCCATCGGTCTTACTGATATGAATGTTTGCATAGCGTCGTTGTCAGAAGCCGTGCTGGCCAGTGCTAAGACTTGATAAGGGTATAGTTACGCTGTACAGTTATAAATTCTTTATAGTCCTGGAAGCTCTAGTGTGGTGTAGTATACTGTTAGAGGTTTTACCATCATAATGAAGAAATCGTTTATCGATATTTTGCTCCACATGATTTTACATCGATGGTTTCTAGATGTGCTGTAATATGGCATATAGTTCCACACTGAAAAGTAATAGTCTACGAATATTACTTAACGAGTGCGATGTCTGGGAAGAAAAGATAACCATGAAGACGCAAAGCAAGAAGTAACTATAGAAGTTGGAGTCAGTAGAGACGATGCTTAGTGTGGTGTGGAAGGAAACAGAGAAAGAATGCAAGCATTAAACTACTGTACCAGAAAGATGTGTGTCAACTCCATTTGACACGAGAGCGAGCGAGAGAGAGGGTAGTGGACATTGAAATAATCGCACCGTTCTTTTTATTCATTACATGAACAAATGCTTAGTGATCTCCCCTCTCATCCAAGATAATAATGAAAAAACAAAATGCGGAAGTGATGTATCCATCCTCATCTGTCTATAACACGTGAGAAACCAAGTTGTAGCTAAGAACGAAGACGCACATTGCAGTGCAGCCATATGTGACAGCCGCTTTGACCTTGTGTTGCACTTGGGGTAAAAATAAAGAACGGTGGGGGGGTATTCGAGCTACTTGTTCGCTACAGGCGGTCAAGGTTCATTCTATCACTACACCCGTTGCCACTCAAGTGTTTCGATCTGGCTGTACAAACAGTTTAATGGGGGGGGGGGGTAAAAAATAAAGTGACTGCTGATTTGCTCAAACAAACCTATTCAGAAGGTTCGGAATAATATACTTTTGTATCTGTTCGCGCATATGTACACAGAAACATTGAATAAAAAAATGCATATAAAATTTCAAGTGGAATTTTAGATCTCGGAAATTTTAACTAAAAAGACGAACCATGCGGAAGATCTAAATCACAGTTAATGAAATATAAAACTAGTAGCAACTTTATTTGAATTTCTTAAAGTGGAATATTCGGCTATAGAAGCTTGAATAAAGCTTAGGCTAAGTGGTTAATAATTATCGTCGAGAAGTCAAGGCCGTGAGGCAAGTGTATTATGCTCAATACTTGCATTTATAGAAACTTAATTTCGTAGATGCTTTTTCATAGTGCTAAATATTAAATCTTTAGTGTTAGAAGCATAAATGAAAATAAGCGCGTTTTTCTTTCCCTTCAGAAAGGATCATTGATCTGGGTTTCATTAGAACGAACTGTTTGTTTTAAGAAGTTTATTATTTAGCATGTAGACCAACTTTTCAATAAGGAGAAGAATGGAAGGAACATGCATTTCAGCAATGTTGTTCTACTAAAGCCACAATTGAAAAAAAAAAGGGGTGGGGGATGCATAAAAGCTAATTCAGTAAAAATTATATAAAAGGGAACACACGTAACATTCCGCTGAAGCATTTCATTAAAATACCCAAGAAGTCAATTAAAAATGGCTGTAATTAAGTCATATTTCAGCATGCAACACAGGAAATGTACATACCTTTGCTGTTTTCCTAAAACTTCTTCCTGCTAATAACTGACACCGATTATAATATTGCAGATTAAAAAAAAAAAAAAAAAAAAAATTAGGGCAAGTTTAATGGGTTAAGACCAGTTGGCGGCTGGTGAAAATTTTAAGTGGGGGTGCTGCATATACAAAATAAAAATTTTTTAAAAAATAATAAATTCTTTTTTTTCCTAATCAGTAACCAATTTATTAATATATTAATAAATAAATTTACGTATTAAAACTTGCTTTATTAAAAATATTTCACTCTCACCACGAATAACACCAATAATAAAAGTTTCGTATCTCACAGAAATAATGCGCGCAAGCATACGATACACTGCCCAACCAAGCAGTGTCGGAATGACCTTGTAACGTGCAGTCACAAGCGCAAACGAATATCGGGGAGTCTGGCTGCGATTGGTTGAACGTGATAATATCGACACTGCGTTAGATCGCAGTGCATTTGTTTCGTAATCTAAAGCGTTAATCGAATAATTCCAATTATTAACTATTCAATTACTGTCGAAACCTAAGCTGTGACCTTTAACATAAGCTGTAACCTTTAACATGAGAGTGAATGACAGGTTTCTTACAAGTTAAACTCATCACTTATATATGTAACGTTCTATATACGTGGTAATGTTTATTTATTTATTATTCTTATTGTTACTTATTAAAGATTTAAACTGCCTATAACTGTAATTATAAATATTCAGTAACTGTAATCTTTGTAATGGCATGTATGTCCCGTATGCATATACAGGGTGTCCCAAAATTCACGCAAGATTTAAATTTAGCGCCATTTGTGCGATAAAGTGTTGCCAACGAGAAAAAAAAAGACAGCGTGACAGCTGACAGTTCAGGGTTATTAAAAATGGAGCGCTACACGAAAGAACAACGCATTTTCATTGTTGAGCAATACTTTAAAAATAATGAAGGTTTGGCAGCTACAGTTCGCAATTTTCGTACAAAATATGGTCGGAATAGTGATTTAACTTCATCAACTGTGAAACGATTAATTAAAAAATTCAAGGAAACTGGATCAATTAGTGATCTTATACACTATGGCCGTCCTTCAACAAGTCGTTCAACAGAAAACATCGAAGCAGTTCGTGAGAGTGTTGCTGAGAGTCCAGGAACATCAATTCGGCACCGTGGTCTTGAATGGGCATTTCGAGAAGCTCTCCAGCGTATTCTCACGAAAGATTTGCATCTTTATGCTTACAAAGTTCAACTGACTCAAGAACTGAAACCTACTGACCACACACAGAGAAGAGAGTTCGTTGAATGGATTATGGAACAACAACAAGTGGATGCTTATTTTTCGAACAAAATCATCTTCAGCGATGAGGCATCATTTTCATCTTGATGCTTCGTTAATCGACAAAATTGTCGCATTTGGGGTTCAGAAAATCCACGAGTGATTGTTGAGAAACAAATGCATCCACAGCGTGTCACTGTTTGGTGTGGATTTTGGGCTGGAGGCATCATCGGTCCATTCTTCTTCGAAAATGCGGCTGGTAAGGCAATAACAGTTAATGGTGCTCGCTATCGCGACATGATAAACCAGTTTTTTGTGCCTGAATTGCAAGATATGGATGTGGATGACATGTGGTTTCAACAAGACGGTGCCACATGCCATACAGCCCGAGAAACAATTCAATTACTGCATGAGTCATTTCCTGGTCGTGTAATTTCCCGTTTTGGTGATCAGAATTGGCCGCCCAGATCATGTGACTTAACGCCGTTGAACTTTTATCTTTGGATTTTTTTGAAGTCTAAGGTTTATGCCAACAAGCCCACGACCACCCACGCCTTGAAGGAGGAAATTGATCGCTGTCGACGAAATTCAGCCACATTTATGCAAAACGGTCATGGAAAATTTCGACAAAAGAGTGCGTATGTGCCTGCAAAGCCGTGGAGTACCATTTACCCGATATGCTATTCCATGCATAACCCTATACTGTATACTTTATGAATCAATAAGAAATTACAATTTTTAATTAAAAACCTGTGTTTTCTATCAAAATTACTTCTTGCGTGAATTTTGGGACACCCTGTAAAAATGTTTATTTACATATTGCAGTTATTTATATATGGGCGGTTCGCCGAGTGGATCAACTGGGAAAAATCGAGGTCATCAGTAAAAACAATTACCTGATCCTAGTCTGAACACTTTCGTCAGATCAGCAAGAGACAGATAGTTGCGAAAACCAAGAAACCTATAACGAATATGTAGCTTAAATTGTATATTTTAGTAATGTATTAATGGATTCATTCCATGTTCTGATAATAGATTTCTCATGGACAGAGAGACAGATAGATTATCACCACATAAGTTACTTCCGTTGTGCAAAGACAGCTAATTAAAGGGTATTTATAATTAAAGGGTAATTATACCCATCTCATTTGGCATCGCATCCGGCTGAACACATTTGATGCCTCTCTTTTCAAGAAATCAGCAAAATAATATTCTAAAATTTTATTTAAGTAGAAAAAGACGAAAGGGGAAAAAATCTCTATCAGCATAATGTAGAATTATAATTCATAAAATTAGAAATAAATATCAGTGAACAGTGAAGTAAAAAATGAAAGTATTTATTTCGTATGGGGTTACTTCTTTTCCTCCCGCGGTCCCTTAGGACGGATCGAGCCCTCCTAATGAGGGATTAAGTATGTATTTTATGACCGGGTGAAAAAAAAAAAACAACCTATCTTCGTATGAGACCTGCTCATTCACCTTTAGGGGAAATAGACGAGATAAAGGTTCCTTGCGTTATGGACGGGAATCGAACCAAGGTCCTTCCGAACAAAGGGCTTCATGTATACCGACTGAACTACGGAGGCTATCTAAAAATCAAAATAATAAAGGATAAATGTTAAAATACCTGACAAGCAATTTTGCACTCTCTCTCCCCTCCTTTCTATTTACATAGGCTTCCAATGTTCCGACGGAGAACAAGCTCTGAATCAATCATAATCCCATTCATTTTGTTTTAAGACTGTTTCAGGTTGTAACTTGTTTTCTTATAAATCTAACTTACGAATAATATGGCAGTTAACTCCCATCTCTCTCTCTCTCTCTCTCTCTCTCTCTCTCTCTCTCTCTCTCTCTCTCTCGTCCAAGCATGCTGGCTTTTTGACATAAGATGGAGCATAATCAAGAGGGCTTAAATTGCTCTTGTACTACATACAAAGTGAAATAAAGCATCATACCTTACGATGAGTCGAGAGTGACGCCAAGTAAAGAACTATAGCAAGTCGTTAACTATCATACAAAATCGTTAGTGACAAAAATCGATCTGCCGTAACAAGTTGAATATTACACGATAGCAGACATACGCTGCCACTTTTATTATGCAAGGTTACAAATTTCAAATGTAAATTTAATTATTTAATTAGATTTAAATCTAATTAACGGAAGAACAAGAATACCTTAAAAATGCCAAAAAATTATAAAAGAAGTCTATCTTTTTGTCTTCTTTTCCTCTGTAGACACCTCTATAGGTCACATCATGTCTCATTTTTACCAAATCTAGACAATTTTTTCTGCTTATGTTGCTGAAGTTCTTCTCAAACTCAGCGCAAATCAGACTAAATTGAAGTTAATTATAGAGGTAAGCTTTTCTCTACAACCGCTTCTCTCAACAGATTTTGACCAAATTTTAAGTTTTTTTTTTAATTTTTTTTTAGGCTCCTGTAAGAATTTTATTCCGATTTGACAAAAAAATTAATGGGTGGAAATTGTAGAAGGATTCATAATTGTGGATTCATCCACTTCTTTCTGTTCATATCATCCAAATTATTTCGAATAGCTGTTCTAATACTGGTTACGATGCTTTGAAAAATTGTCCGGTCGAAGTAGTGAAGTAGAGCTTTAAGGGAGGAGGGTCGATTGGGATGATTATCTGTTTCTGACGGTGTTTAAGGTTATTCACCTTAAAATCGGTCAACTTGGACTAAAATTGGGGAGAAGATGCAAACTCTATTGGTCGCATCCTTTAACTAACTTTATTTAGGAAACAACTAGCTTCCTGTCAACGATTTTTCCACAAATTTATTATTCGTCAGATTTTCCATTATGATTTTCTGTGGCATCCCATCTATACTTTGGTCTTCCTATATATACATAGATAGATATACACGAAAAACGTAAACTCAAAAAAGATGTTACATTAACTGCGTTAACAACAGGAGTTGCAATTGAATCTAACATGTACGAAAATAACAGCAGGATATGGACGACTGCTATTTTAAAAATGAAATTTTTCTTATATCGCGCGTAGAAGTGTTTTCACCTCCACCAGCAAAGTAGAGTTTCTGCCTCCAATGTAAGCAGGAAATTAAAAATATTTAAAACAGATATTTAATTGTTTAATATTCCAGACAAAATTACCATCAATCTCTTGAAAGGTAACATCATCATTTCTGCTCATCAGAATAAGTTAAGAATAAGACCTATCTTGATAAGTCTTATTCTTAAAACAACGCCTACTATGTAAACAAACGCTTATATGCAAGATTTGAAGCCAATATTGAACTGAATGTTCTGTGGATAAATATAAAATCATTACGCCATACTGTTCTCTTCCCATTAATCAAGTGCTATAACCAGCGTGGAAAATTAATTTGATCGCATTGGCAATTCTACAGAATTAAAATGAAAAGAGAATCAGAAAATAATATATTTAATAATGCATTACAGGATACAATCATCGTCGGCAGACCAAAGCCTGCTAATTTCAAAATACTTAAAATAAAAAAGAAACTTGAAAAAAAAAAGCATTATAATGATTATTAATGCATATACAATCATATACTGGTGTCCAAAACGTAAGGATGAACACTACTTCTGAAGATTACAACCGGAAATTTTGACGAATCAACTTGTGACAGTTTGTATAACTGATGATTTCTGATTAGAAAGCGGATACACATTCAGATTTTCTAATCGAGCGCAAATAGGTCACGTGGTAGCACTCAAACAGGATAAAAGGCAAAAGGCTACACTGCGAATTGGGTTTGAAGGCACTTTTCGTGAAGGAAGAAAGTTGCAAACTTTGTTGTCCTGTAATGTCTCAAAAAGTCATCTAGATCAGGGTTTCCCAAACTGTGTTCCGCAGAAAGTGAATAAGTGTTCCTTGAAAATTTATCAAAATTAATATGAGCCTGGAATGATTTTAAATGCTGCGACAAGTTCAAACATGTTTGAAAATCTGGCGCTCCTCACTTTGCGTGTGGATTGTGCTACTAAGGCCAGAGCGCGCTTGCTTTGACTCAGCCATCCGCAGTTGTTGACACCTCCGAATGCGAGTGAAGTACGGAGGTATCTATTCTAGGAAACGTACAGTCACAAGCAAGGTCAATGCGATGCGATGCGGCCCGGCACGACTGTAGTGTATGCTGTCGCATTTTTGCGATGCGATACAGCCTGCTTCGGCGAGTGTTCTCTTAGCTTTACATTGAATACGAGATCGATTATGACTCTAACCAAGGTGTTCCATTAAAATTTCAGGATTTGTGAAGTGTTCTGTGGTAAGAAAAATTTGAGAAACGCTGATCTAGATGATTTCACGCGGGAAAGAATTGCTGGAAAGCTTGAAGAAGGCCACAGAATTACTGGGCAGCGTTCTAAACCAATGGAATGAGTTCCAGATGCTTGCTAAGAGGTCGTTCTCGCTTTAGCACCGAACACGAATACAGATTTTTGGTTATAACAACAAAACGTAATCGACTCACCACGGTAGGTCCGCTTGTAAGTTGGTTCCATTCAAGCACAGGTGCGTGCATGTCTCGAGAAACTGTGGCAAGACGTCTGTGACTTGTAGGGACTGTAGTTTGTTTGCGCCCCTTTATCCACAACTCATCGCAGAGCACGTTATCAGTGGTGTTGTCCATAAAAATTGGACAAGATGCCAATGGGCTAATGTACTCTTTACAGATGAGAGTCGTTTTAGTCTTTCCTCCCATTTCATACGACACTTGATATGGCGTGAAAGTGGTACTGGTAAAGGAATACATACGGAGGTGCTGGGATCGTGGTATGTAGAGGCATTATGCTCAATGGACGCATCGAGCTACAAGTGCTGGAAAAAGGGACTATGACTGGTGAACGATATCGCAACGAAGTTCTTCAACGTCATGTTCGATTGTTCCGTGGTGCTGTAGGCGAAGAATTCATTTTTATGGATGACAATGCCACATCACATCGTACACACGAGCATTGGAGATACCTCTGAAAACCGAGGGAGGATATTAATCGAATCGAATGGCCAGCACGCTCTCCCCAGATCTCAACCCTCATAGAACACGTTTGAGACGCATTGCTGCTCGAATCCTTCCAGAAAACAAACAAGGCCTTCTCTTTGCTCTGAAGGAGGAGTGGAGAGTTTGCCTCAAGAACTCCTGCTCTATTACTTGGTGCTAAGCATGGTACGAAATTGTGAGAGCTGCATCGCAGTTGGGGGTGGACATATTCCATACTGAAATGTCTCTCCGCATAGTTTTCTCTAAGCACTGTACATTAATTCTTTAACTAGGTTCTTAAGAAATTTGTAACTTTTGCCAAAAACGTATTGCAATTTAAAGTGATCAAAATTTATAGCACATTTTTGTGTAATATAATTTATTAGTGTGCTGGCAATAAATTTCGCTCTCATCATGAAATTTTTTTCATATATAGATAATGAAAAAATTTAAAATATAGAAGCTTTTGGACATCAGTGTAGTTATAACAGAAGAAGTGCTATCAGCTTTTAACAGTTCGCTGTTCAAATATACACAAAGATTGAAAGAGACTGAAGTTTGCATCACTGGATCTGCCATTTCTAAATTTTGTGTGGCTTTAATTTGATTATCGGAAAGATCACTGTTCACTATCTTTTGATCAATCTGCAATAAACAAAGTGTGAAAATGATTCATTCAGACTAAAACGATTCATTATAAAGAAAGTCTAATCGACATAAATAGTACCCAAGAAATGTCGTACAAATTGGTAGTTTATATGCAACTTGTACACAACCTTGAAAAAGAAGACTCAGAGCAGAAGAGAGTGGAAGGAAAGTTTTTGCTACTAAGAGAAGAACCTGCTCATTTGCAGAATACTTGATTTTCGCTTTGTTGAAAAAGTGCCAGCAAAAGATACAATCCGTGATGACATCCTAACAGTTATCGCCTAGCGTATCTGTGTGGCAAAGATGGTGTTATCTGGTCTTATATGGAAATAGAGGTTTCGTTTCCTTCTTAGGGAATTAGTGTTTTTCATCCCTAAGAACACATGCAATTAGCAGACATAATACACTGACTTTTTAGTCTTGCTGCTTCAGCCGTAATTGAAAACAACGGCAAATCATTGATCTGCAATTTAGCTAACGGTCCATTCCTTGATGCCCAAATTTGTCGCAAACAGCATTAGGAGGTGCAACACTGAACATTTACATCAATGAATACCTTGTTTCTTTAAGGAAAGCCCTCAACTGTATGAAAATTTTCAAATCTTCTTTCTCCTCATCTTTCCCTAATTAAAATATGAAAACAATACGAAAGAGAAATATCGCACAGACAAATGTGTAAATTCGAGCCATAATATGTTCTTATGGTTTCGAATTTTATCTTAAAAGAGTATTATGCATTAAGCAAAGCGTACAGAAATGGACTCACAAGAGTAAAAAAAAAATTGAAAGGGATATTTAAAATGTTAAATTTTGAGATGTTATTGTTTAACAAGAAACTTGAGTATTATATATCTCATGTTTTATTTATCATGCCGATATATTAAACATATCTCTTTTATTTGTCCATATTTCATATCTGTCTTCTAATGAAGATAACCGTTGATGTCTAAAATTTCATGCTCATTGAACGTCAAGTGTGCAAGCAAGAAAGAAATTAGAGCGCACATAAATACTTGGAACGCAATAAGCTGAAACCTACCCTTGAACTTGTCTTTCGACTTTCACGTCAGCATGATTAGTAGTGACAATAGTCACTGGCAACATACTCCAATGTAGTACGTGGAATTTTGATGGGTAGATAGCTGGTACATGGCCAACAGAAATTTGGTAACTACCGCAATAGACAGATGCAACTGTGGGGAAGTAGGAGTCTCCAAATAAACTAACGTTATTTTGCATCTTATTTTTGCCTGCAGTGGGCATGTTCCTTTTCTTCACCACGCCAATATAAATTGCATTATGCCGATTCGCCCTTTATTTTTCTGTACCCTACTACCGTCTATCTTTGTGGAAAATAACAATTTTTCGAAGTATGGTTCTCCGTTGTCCCCACAAAGAGTTAAAAACCTACAGTTAACTAGTACCGTCGGATAAGGTAGAAAAAAGCTTACTCTAAAGATGAAATGTGAATTTGTGCTACTTCATGACGATGGTGTCTGGCTGGCTGGCTGAGTGGTTAGCGTATTCGCTCTCCAGCCTTGAGGCTGCGGATTCGAATCCCGTCATGGGCAACCATGTTTGTGATAGTCCTACTAACTCTGTGTGGAAAGGAAATCTGCGACCCTACCACTTCTAGGGTTCACTCCCAAAATCCTATGCGGTACGGGAGTGACCATACAGTACCTAATGATGTCAAATGTATTTAACTAAGATGATGGTAGTGTGTCATCGCAAGACGAAAACCGTAGCGATTACTCTACGTTATGTTTATAAGTCATGACCAGCCATTCAAATTCTAGTGTACTGAATGATTAGATTTTAAAACATGTTTATGGGATTTGATTGATTTGTTTTCGTCCAAGCCTTTCTCAGGCCACATGTTTTCTTGTTTTAGTGCAAAATTTTTCATTGCAATTAATTTCATTGCAATTTAATCAGAAGTTAAATGCAAATAAAGGTGACACATATGAAAGCCGCTAAACAAGTGATGTACATGCAAAAATAATTAAAAATGAAATGTTCACGACAAAACTTAGTTGAGTACTTCTAATTTATCTTCTTAAGGTACAACGAATGAAATACTATCATGGTTACATCGTGGGCGTCTTTCCTTCAAATAGCGCACGCAAGAAGAGTAAAGGCGTTGTTCATTCACTTAATCATGCGAGGGGAAACTGATTATAGGAATTTCCAGTCTTATGATGAATTATTTAGTCGTGGCTTTTTGTTGTTGTAAGCTTAATAAATCAATTGCCGATTTCGATACAGTACAGAACATGTTCATACTTGTCTTCTCGTTAGTTAAGACCTAGGAAACGCTATAAAAAGTTGCCATGGGTTATTCATTGCCTTTTAGAGAATACACCCAGACAGGCGAGCCCATTTTGGTTCACTCTTTACTGTTTCATCGATGAAAAGATTTTAACGCAAATAGTAACATCCTTTTTTTTATAAAAATTTTTTTAAAAAAACAGTACTCATGAAAAAGATATCCAGTAAGGAGCTTTATAACATAAGTATTAATAAGTGAGACAGATTTTCACAGTGAAAGAACTTAAGTCATCTTACAATTACTAGTAGCATTGGAGCAACCGATTATATGAGTTTAGCTTAAAATTTCTTAAATGTTACAAACTCAAGATTCTTAAAAAGGCATGAGGAGAAGAAACTTGTCAATGCGCATTCTTTCCTCATTATTAATTTTTTTATGTTTATCGCATTTTTATTTAGTTGTACCATGTTAAAGCAGATAAATTTAGCATTGTCCACCTTTTAAATTCAAAACCGACTGTAATTTAAATATTCAAAATATTTTGTACAGATCTTAAGAGTTCGCTATTTGATCTATAGCTTTTGTTTTGCCTTATATATTGATCTTTGATCATTATTTGAATTATTCGCCTTCACATTGTATTGTCACTCGTTGTCTAAACTTGTTAAGTCATGCAAATCAGATCTTGACGAACCGGCCAAAGTGCCCAGCTACTTATCACAATTTCATAATTGTTGGTGGGATGGGGATACATTAAAGCGACAAAGTTATAAGGGTATCCATATGCAAAGCCGTGGTAGTGAGTTGATTTATTTCCAACCTTTTCACTCATCCATGCTGTTACTATTCTTTATCATCCGTTTTTGAAGATGCGTAAAACTTTCACAGAAAGACAGAATCATATAGCAATGACTGCCATTATTAGCGTATGTTTTGTAATTTTTAGTCTGTATGATCGTAGTCAATGCATTATTTTAATAAGAACACACAAACATCTATGAGAATCGTTTTGTCCAAGAGTGCTCTTCTAAACGATAGGAGGGATTTCGATATTATTTAGTAATTGGAATTTTTACTAAAATATGTCAAGCTGTTTCAGTTCTGTTTCACTGTTGTGTAATCTAATGATGGGATTAATTCGCAGTTTGATGCCAATCGCAGCAAGTTATAAATAGACCGACTGTAGGACGACAGATCCGTTTATAATATACCTTTCACTTCAACATATCGGAGACCACTTTTTCTCAATATCATTACTCAGCACCAAAGCCAGACTGAATAATTTCTGTTTGGATATATATATATATATATACACAGGGTGTCCCAAATTTCACGCGAGATTTAAATTTAGCGCCATTTGTGCGGTAAAGTGTTGCCAACGAGAAAAAAAAAAAAAGACAGTGTGACAGCTGACAGTTCAGGGTTATTAAAAATGACCACACACAGCGAAGAGAGTTCGTTGAATGGATTATGGAACAACAACAAGTGGATGCTTATTTTTCGAACAAAATCATCTTCAGCGATGAGGCTCATTTTCATCTTGATGGCTTCGTTAATCGACAAAATTGTCGCATTTGGGGTTCAGAATATCCACGAGTGATTGTTGAGAAACAAATGCATCCACAGCGTGTCACTGTTTGGTGCGGATTTTGGGCTGGAGGCATCATCGGTCCATTCTTCTTCGAAAATGCGGCTGGTAAGGCAATAACAGTTAATGGTGCTCGCTATCGCGACATGATAATCCAGTTTTTTGTGCCTAAATTGCAAGATATGGATGTGGACGACATGTGGTTTCAGCAAGACGGTGCCACATGCCATACAGCCCGAGAAACAATTCAATTACTGCATGAGTCATTTCCTGGTCGTGTAATTTCCCGTTTTGGTGATCAGAATTGGCCGCCCAGATCATGTGACTTAACGCCGTTGGACTTTTTTCTTTGGGGTTTTTTGAAGTCTAAGGTTTATGCCAACAAGCCCACAACCACCCACGTCTTGAAGGAGGAAATTGAGCGCTGTATCAACGAAATTCAGCCACATTTATGCAAAACGGTCATGGAAAATTTCGACAAAAGAGTGCGTATGGCACGCAAAGCCGTGGAGGCCATTTACCCGATATGCTATTCCATGCATAACCCTATACTGTAATTTGGGACACCCTGTATATATATATACAGGGTGTTCGGGATAAATTTGACAGTTTCGTAAGGAAAAAGAAAATCTTCTTTGTATCTATTAAATTTAATGAATTGACAAAAAAACATTACAGGCAGAGTTAATTACAATACTATCAACAAGATTTACTCAAAATAACCACCATTAGCATCGATCACAGCTTCAATTCTGCTTCGGAACCTCGAACAAGCTGATGCTACAGTCTCCCTGGGAAGGGCCGCAAAAACTGTTTTAATTTTATCCATTAACTGGGCTTTTGTATTACTGGAAGTGCGATTGGTGTCTTTTTCAACTGCGCCCCATACAAAATAATCCATGGGGTTAAGGTCTGGGGAGTTTGGAGGCCAAACATTTGGACTGGTGAAATCGTAGAAATTTTCAGACAACCATTTTTGACTTTTCCCAGAGGTGTGGCAAGGGGCCGAATCCTGCTGCCATACATACGGCCTACCATTGGCTACCCTTGTTATCCAGGGCTTGACTACAGTTAGCAACTCCACGAACAAAGCCCGAATTCCAATGCCAGGGTTCTTCAACACCTGTTCCTGCAGATTTGCGAGGAATTCTGCTGTACGAACGCAATCAGATCGTCTGCTAGGGATCTTTCTTCTTGCTACATCCTCGTAGTCACCATTGCAAGTCTCTAGTTCATGCCTGATTGTTTTTACTGTATTCAGGGAGCATTGGGCAGCAGTCGTAATATCCTTATTTTGATGGCGGGCACGAATCATCATGATACAAGTTATTCTCTTCCATGATTCAGGTGGGTTCCAGCTATCCATCCTTTCTGACATCTTGTATATGAATGAAGAAGGGTCCAAACTTTTAAATGAAGAGAAGTGTGTGTTAATACATGTAACTTACGGAAAAATATAATTAATTATAAATATGTCAAATTTATCCCGAACACCCTGTATATATATATATATATATATATATATATATATATATTGCCTGGTCGATGTGCACTTTCCGGGATAGAAATGTGAAATTCTGGAAAGAAAGTATTCTACCGCTTCCATATAAGACTGGGTAGCACCCTTAATTTAAAAGCCCTTAAAAATGCATATTGCACATATCAACCAGATTAGAATTTTCAGTCGAAAAACAGCGCTTCTGCTGATCGTGCTACGATATGAGGAGGCAAAATATGAAAAAAGATTATTATTATTATTATTATTATTATTCCCTCGGATCATTTCCATAGTTGTTTTTCTTTAAAGCAGCTTGCTTAGTTGTTAGCCTCTTGACGCTCACACATCTTTCGTGATTTTTTTGCCCTGTACAATGCTTAACGGAAATGTAAATCGCTCGTGTGTTTGAGTGTATGATGGATATTTTCTTTCTTTCTTTTTTTATTTATTTATTCGCAGCTACGCCTTAATGGAAAATATATTAATTTCATTATCAGTCAGAGCCATTCTGCTGGTAACCTATCTATACTCTCATTTGACTATCATACTATATTATCACTTATACTTCAGGTTTTTCCAAATAGCCAGCACCGTCCCATCTTTATGGAATTAGGAACTCAAATTCCAGTGATAACATTATTTCCTAGACCAAGATGGAATTTCCAAAAATCCGACTGGGAAAACTTCACTGCGGATCTAGACGCACGCCTTAGAATTCCCCCAACTTACAAAAACTATAGACGGTTCACTGGAGTAGTTATAGCGGTGGCAAAAATACACATTCCTCAAGGCTACCGAACAGAATACGTGCCTGGATGGACCAATGAAAGCGAATCCCTGTATCGGGAATTCCTTGAAAGTAAGGATCCTGAGATAGGAGATGGACTGCTCCATAGTCACATCGCTGCTCATAGGGAAAAGTGGATTCAAATAACTGAAAACAAAGATTTCAAACACTCTAGTAGAAAAGCCTGGTCGCTACTTAAAAAGCTTGGTTCAAGCCCCTCTGTATCAAAGAAATCTCCTCTTGTCGATCCGAATCAGATAGCTGCTCATATTGTTTCGCTTTCTAGAGCTCCGATAGATAAAGAACATACTAAAAATGCAAACTAACGGCTATGAAGTCTGTAACTCAAAAGAATTAACATTTCTCTTTGCCTTTTTCCCGTGAGGAAATATCCTCGGCACTTCAAAATATCAAAATGGGGAAGGCTCCTGGATTTGACAATGTTCATAATGAATTCCTGACGCACTGTGGACCTTATGCAAGATCGTCGCTGGCTAAGTTCTTTAACAATATACTTGAAAGGGGCTGCGTTCCTAAAGAATTTAAAAGGACAAAAATCATTGTTGTGTTAAAACCAGGTAAGCCAGCAGAGAGAACTGAAAGCTATCGTTCCATAGCCCTTTTAAGTGCAACCTACAAATTGTTGGAGAGACTGATATTGAACAGGATCAGTAATAAAATTTTGGAACGTGTTCCAATAGAACAAGTAGGGTTCAGAAGAGATCGCAGCTGCACAGATCACGTTCTCAGCTTAACAACCTACATTGAAGCAGGATTTCAAAGATGCCTAAAGATACTGCAGTCTTTATTGACTTAACAGCAGCTTACGATACTGTTTGGAGGGGGGGGGACTCATATATAAATTTCTTAAGGTAAGGTCATCCCATGTAAAATATTGAGTCATCTCCTAAACAACATACTGTGTGATTGGTATTTCAGGGTAGTCACCGGAGGAAGCATCAGTAAACAGAGAGTGCTTAAGAATGGATTACCTCAGGGCTCAGTGCTCGCACCACTACTTTTTAGCCTTTACATCGCAGATATTTCTGAAATAGCCAGCAGGAAGTTTACTTATGCAGATGATCTAGCTTTGGCGATCAGCGACAAGTCTATCAAAAGAACTGAAGAAATATTGACAAATGATCTGTCGGCTTTATGGCAGTTCTATAAAAAATGGAGATTAACACCAAATTCTGGTAAAACCGAATGTTCTTGCTTTCACCTGAACAATAGTCTTGTAAATCAAAAACCAGATATATATATGCTGATGGAACATTAATTTCGTTTAATCCGACGACACCTAAATATCTGGGAATAACGCTAGATAGTGCCCTAACATATAAACAGCATATGATTAATATCGCTGCTAAAGTACAGTGCAGCAGAGTATGGTACTCCTGTCTGGCTCAATAGTTATCATGTCAATAAACTAGATACTCAACTTAACTCCACTCTGCGTTTAATAAAAGGTTGCGTTAGGAGTACACCCTTAGAATGGCTCCCCACTTTGAGCCATATTGCTCCTCCGGAACTGCGACGACAGGAAGCCTTACTTCGTGAATATAAAAGAATTTTAAATAACCAAAATCTCCCAATTCATGAATTTATTCCAGATGCTTTATCCAATAGACTAAAATCCAGAAGACCTGCCATAAAAACCGCCCGTAATCTTCTTAGCCAGAATGACAGTATGGTGAGTAGGTGGGATGTACTGTGGTCCCAAGCCAGTGGCGTAGCTAGAGCTTTTGCCACCCGGGGCAGTCCCTGAGTTTTTCCGCCCCTCTCAATATACACCAAAAATACTACAAAAAGTCAAACCGACGTATAGGGAAATAAATTAAAACACAATGTTTATTTTTGTAGTAAACCTTTAATTCCAACATTTTTGTTTTTCTGTTAGCAAAATCGTTGATGAGATTGTCGAAGTCTGTTTCATCTCTCAGTTGCTGTTTTATAGAAAGTATGACAAGATTTCTTAAATGCAAGGTACTTATTATAGATCTTAGGTTATTCTTAATCAATTTTAATTTAGAAAAATTCCTCTCACAACTAGCAACGTTCGCAGTAGTATTACAATATTTGGAACTGAGTTCTCGAAAATGTATTTTAGAGTAAACTGCAAAAGTTCAAGGGAACCGTTCTTCCACGTCTCTGTTTCGTCTTGAATAGCAACAACAGAAATAAAACTCTGAAGTATTTTTCTCTCAACGAGGAACTCTTCCTTATTAATGTCATCGTGATCATGATTTAGTTGACATTCGTAGTTATCATTGAAAAATTTTTTCAGCAAGAACATGAAGCTGTTGAAATGACATGGTGATTTCTTGGATCACTCTGTCCATTGGAAAAAACATTCCTCTCCTCAACTCAGTTTCGTATGATAATTCAGCGTCGCATGATTCTTCACCTGCCATCATTTTCTTCTTTCTACACCGATGATCCATGACTATCCCCAGATCATCACAAATTTCTTTGGCGTAAGCTACTGAATTGTTAACTAATTCGTCCCTATTTTCAGTTAAAAATGCTTTTAAACCTCGAGGTTTATGACACATTGGTGTATATTCAATCCTTTGGTTTGGAGGTAGACTTATGTGTCGTTAATTTCTAGAAGGACGGATTCCCACAAGCCAAGCAGGAAGGAAAACGATTGTAACGCAACAAGCAGCACGTCAGCATCTGACCTAGCAACTCTATTTTCTTCTTCACCAGTTAAATGTTCTACATCACTTAAAATTTTCGAATAATTTTTTTACAATACCTCACAGCATCTCTCCGTGAAACTCCACCGAGGTTCTACTACACACTTTGATCAGTGAATGAATTCAAAAGTATCTAAGCGGCGGGTTGAGGGAAAAAAAAATACGTGAACAAACGCTCCACAGTTCCAAAAAAAGTAGCAGAATTTACAGCATCAGTAGTAGTAGCTGCATGTACACCCGCCAAATTCAGCGAGGGATTTGTACATGCGACAAATTCTGTTTTTCCATTAATTTCCTCGATGCATCTCTGAACGCCAGTATGTTTACCAGCCATCACAGCATTATTATTATTATTACGTGACATCTCCAGAGAGTCCATGGACTCATCGAGAGAGGGCACCTACTCTACAACTCTCTGTGTCCACCATTCAATCAACGAACTGCAACTACCATGATTATCTACACCAACATCATTTACCACCCACTAGCACCACTAGTATTTTCACAGACAATCACAAACATCCATGTCCACAGCGGGATTCGAACCCGCAGCCTTTTGCTTGGAGAGCGGATATGCTAACCATCCGGTCGGCCAGGCCTGCCGAATGGTTATCATATGCTTGTCCTCTACTATTATGAATATCAATTCTGTTGTTTTCTAATTTTTGCAAAATCATAGTTGAAATATTCTTCAATTCGGCGGTGAAATCAACAAATGATTCCACAACCTTCACTTTATTTCCATCGATCATAACGTAGCGTAAAATTTGGTTTGTTTGATCCTTATGAGAAATATCAGGGGCGCTGTTGAATATCATAGAAAAATACTTTGCTTCTTTTACTTACTCGATAATTTTGCTTCTTACTTTTTCTTCCAAAATTTCTATAAACTCGTTTTCTGAATAGTTCTGAATCGCCGTGTCATATGTTTTATATTTAAGAATTTGAATTATAGTATGATAGGGAAATGTAACGGTTTTGTTATATTTATATTTTATTTATTTCAGTTGTAAGTATAGTTGTTAAAAACTAATTACTAATTTAGTACTAAAAATTACTAAGTTAACATAAATAAAAGAATCGTCGAAATATAAAATTGTCTCACGTGAAAACCTCCGAAAAAAAGTGCCGCCTGGGGCGGACCTCCCCCTTCGCACCCCCCTAGCTATGCCACTGTCCCAAGCAGTATCACCTGAAGTTCATAATCACATAAACATCTTCCAAAAACCATCTGGATTTGACCTGCCCAAGAATATATGGACGACGGCTAACAGGATTCGTACAGGCCATGGTGTATGTGGAGACTTACTTTCAAAGTGGGGTAAGATACCAAATCCCCACTGTCCCTGTGGAGCCGAGACCCAAACCATTTACCACATAGTACAGGAATGAGAGCTGACAGCATATCCAGGTGACTTTAAGGATATTTTTGACCTATCCCCAGAGGCGATCAACTGGATCAAAAACGTAAAAAATATGACTAATCTCTCTGATGCTTGTCATAAATTTCATATTTGTATTTACCTGAATGTAGACTTTCATTTTTTTTTTAAATCATATATGTGTATTATATCTAATTGTCTTTTAACTATGTGTACAAGCCATACGATAAATAAATAAATAAATAAATCACTTATACTATCATTTCATTTTATATTTGTCGTATGTATTTTCGAATGTCATATGTATTTTCAACTTGTAAAAATTTCTGTTTAAAGGTTTAAATTTATCCAATGCAAAACATCTTGAAAAATATGTTCTCCCCCCTCCCCCCAAAAAAATTATTTCCTTCAGTTTGCACAAAAATTTGTGAAAACTTTTAGTTGGTAATTTTATTAATTTCCAAGCAACTCCACGAACATAAACTAAATATAAGATAACGTCACGTCTTTCACGAAGGAAGTCTAAACAGCATCTACGATTGATATTCTAGAGTTAAGCAGTGCGGAAAACTACATTTCTGTGTTCATGGAAGTTCGAAAATGTGACAAGACGATATCATCCACTTCTAAGAATAAGAGATGGTGAAAGACTATGTCTAAGCAGCTCTTCAAACAAAAAGAAAATACTTAACGAGTGAGATGAATGGGCTATTACTTTGCGCTTTAGTTTTAAGCAAATGGTTTTATTGCCAGGCAAAGTTATTGACACTCGGCTACGTTTATAAGGAAGTAAAATTGTTATTAAAGAAAAAAACTTAAATTAGAAAAAAATATAGCGGCCTTAGTATCACTTTACTGAGAATAATGAATCCACTTTAGTTATTTCCACTGGACAATGACTGCATTGGACTACGCGTGAATCAGTGTACAGTACAGGACACGGAATCGACAACGCTGTTTATGTAGCGTAGCAAAATGAATTAAAAATTAACTAGAGCAGCAACAGGATTGTGGGGTCACGCGAATACACACTCCCAGTGTTCTAGAATTTCACTTAAATCGCCAATTATATCTGAACATCTATGCAACCATTCAAATGGCGGTGTGTAAGCTGTTTAGCGGCTACATATTACAATGATCCAATGGAGATGAACACACTGACATTGATAAACATAAACAGAAGCCGGACGTTCTTCTTCTTTTGAAATGTGCTACAAGGGAAATACTGCTATTTGATTTGTTTTCTATTATAAAATCTGCCTATAGTATTCGTCCATTTTTTATGTTAATTGATTCGAACAAAAGCTATCACTAATGTCTCTATATAATAAAATGGCCGACCATGGCAAATATGACGTTGGTTTCCATTGATGACATCAGCTGTAGTAGTTTAGTAACAAGTAAGTTATTAACGAGTTAAGTAACGAGTCCATTGTATCCGATATTTGTTTTCTGACCTGATTCACTTAACACTTCCCATCTTGTGGATATGTTATGACGAGCGTTTTGTTGCGTTTGTCCATCATTTTCACCTGCTTATCCTCAGACATCTGATTACACGTCTTCATTGAATTCTTTTCCCTCTCCTAACTTTGAGGTCGTCTAGGCTATCTTCAATGAATATCATCAACAGATCTTTTTCGAGTATTTCAAGTAAGGTACGCCATTCCCTTCAGAATAGGAAGCCATAGACAGAAAAAGTGTGTGCATCAAGGTTAACGAAAAGCCAGACAGATTTGATGAAGTGCAGACAAGACTCTTGCGTCATCACCCTCATCAGATGCCTCTAAGATCCCACACCTTCCGCTCCTTAGGTAGCCACCCTGTTCTAGTGTTCTCAACCTATAATCATCTACCTTTCACGGGCAACAGTACACTCTGATAACCAACCGCCCAGGATGTGTCGCCAGGCAACCAGATCACAGAATGAAGTCCATTTTCGTGACGTCATTGACGACGCTTTTGGAAATAACAGGCCGCCAAACTGTCATTACGTACTCACCTTACGATCAGACTGTCGTAGATGTTAGGGCATCAATGACTCAGCAGCAGCAGTTCACCGTTCTGAATTTCCCGTCTGTTTTTTTTTTTTTTTCCACCCTTAGTCTCACGAGAAAACTGAAGCGTTTAACCAGAAAACAAACTAGAATGAGTCATTCCTTCTAGAGTCCCAGATACGAAGGTTAGTGACTTTTATGTGAAATTCGAATCAAGGACATAGATTCAGATATCACTTAATACTGCAAATCGAAAAAAAAGAAAAAAAATTGAAGTCCTGCCAAAAATGTTATGAGTAAAATAGTTCAAAGGTTGCCCAAGAGAAGACGACTTTTGAAGCGCACAAAACTTCTTTATAAACCAGTTTACGATTTCTCGCTCCAATATACCTCCACCAGTCTCTGTGGGTTACGTTTGGTATACATCTTACCAGCTGATAGAGGAGGCACCGCCTGTCAAAGTTTCTGGCAGGATTAGCCACATCACTCGTGGTGCCCTTATCTGAGGGAGGTCAGTTATAACATGCGGCACGCGCATGGAAGCAAGAGAATGAACGTAATTTTCCAAGTGGGTGAATGCAAGGTCACACTTTTTTTAATACGCAACATTTAAAAATGATGTGTAGCGAATTTCTGATTTCTTGAATATAAACAAAGTTAAGGAATAGTTCGTTTCGTATTTCTGTCATATATCATTAGAGATATCTGAAACTTGATACTACTGCCTTACCTTGAATAAACGCCATTTGCTCATTTACTAGATTGCAAATGTTAAAAACAGAAAGTATGTTTGACATTCGAAATACGGATTTTTATGCTACAAATCTTAATTTTATTATTGGAGTTCTTTAATACGTTTTGGATGTTCAAGGATGTATATGGCAGTTATGAAACCTTTAACACGAAGATAAACTTCTTGATTGGAAGGAGTTTCAAGTAGTTATGTGAGCAAATTTCAAACCGCGAACTGGATACTGAGACTTATTTGTGCTACTCCCACAGAAGATTCTAAGGAAGAAGTGGAGAAATTTTCTAATCCTTAGAACAGGCAGCTGGCAAAAAGAAAATGGAAAAAGTGGTCCTTGTAGATCTAACAGCAGAAATGATTATCAGACATACAAAAATGTTTTGAGAACATTTGGAGAAAAGAGAAAGTTAATAATAATGATAAGTGACTGCTGGATTTCTGTTTAGGACATGGACCATGGACTTATTATTACTACACTATCTTCTAACATAAAGATGCGCACAAAATCACAAGAGAAGATGCAAGAAATAAGAAAAGCTTTGTTGACTATGTTATTATTGATAATGATACCTTCATGCTGGTTCAGAGTGTGCAGAGGATTTGAAATTGTAAGTGGCCATCACTTAGTTTTAAGTAGGATAAAAATAAAACTGAATATCACGTTGAAAAGAACGGTACGGAATAAAAGTTTTACAAAGAATTAAAGTTGAGCAGCTTTTACAGGTAGACTAGGCTCGAGTATACAAACATTACTGAAGAAAAATGAAACAGTTTGAAAACAAGAACCAAAACTTGAAGTCTCAGTAGAAAACTGTGAAGAAGACATTAATTAATTCAGCTAGGGAGGTATGTGATGAAGTTGTCTGCAAGGATAGAAAAATAACACTATGGTGGACACAAGAAGTTAAAGAAGCAATCCTGGAAAAGAAGAAAGCATATCGAAAGTTCCTAGCAAATAAGTTGGCAGCTGCTTTAAAAGAATACAGAGAAAAATGTAAGAGCTAAGCTGTGTGTGTGAAAGCAGTAAACAAAAGTTATGGGAAAACTTTTGTTTAAAAGTCATGGAAATACTTTGCTAAGAATATAAAAGATAAACATCAGGAAGGCAGCAAAATATTTTGGAGGCTATTGAAAAAGTTTAGGGAAAATCTTGCCAAAACACTACAGTTATTTGGGTAAATGGAAGATTGTTCAGGGCAATACACAGTCTATATTTAAGTTGTCAGTCAGCAGTTAGAATTGAAGAGAATATAGAAAGATTATTAATAAATTATGAATATGTGCATCCTTCTCTTACAGAGATGGATGCACATAATCTCCACTCCTATTCATCATCTGTATGGATCACATTATGAACATGGCATTTGAACCCGATATTAGAATTGGATATACAAAACTTAACTTTATGCAGATAGTGTTGTATTCCTAAACATATGGAGTGCAAGTTGAATAACAGCTGTAACAAATTTAACATGAAATTCAGCAATAAAAAAGAAACTATGAACATAGGTTGGAACATGGAAAACGTCAGATGCATTCTGAATATAGAACAAGTAAAATATTTCCACCATTTAGGCACAGATTTTAGTGAAGATGGCAGGTTAAATCAGGAAATAGACAAGAGAATAAGCAAAACTGGTGTAGTGGTGAGCCAGTTGAACAAATTTATATGGAATAAGAGAGGAATTAGCCAAAACACTAAACTAGCAGCATACAAGATAATGTTCAACTCTCCGATCCATAACTTTAAACCAGTTTTAAGTTATGGATCGGAACTATTCACGGAAAATGCAGTCTGAAAGAAACGTCAGAAGTAAACTTTCCTTTGTCAATAGATTTTCGATGTCATAAGAATTATCACGGTATTTCAGACAGTATTCAAAGAGCTCTGTCGATGGCGTTAAAAAAAAAAAACTAATCCGATGAATATGTCAAACGCTAAAGCACTATTCAAGAATTATTTTGATTCGTTTTGGTTTATGTATTGAAGGCGGTTTCCCTGTAATTCACCAAGAAATGATTCCGATTGAAATAGTTAATTCCATTTAATTCCTGCCATCCACAATGGCATTCGCACTTTGTAATTTCGAAACAATCCAGAAATTAACAGTTGCTATCTTATTTGTATCAAGATCCTCTTGGAATTATAAGACAAGAGTAAGAAAACAACAGGAAAATAGAACGAAAGAAATGAAATGAAAATTAAAGGGGAGAAAAAGGAAAGAATGAAAAGAGGGACAAAAACAATGAAGGATTGGAACTGAGAAAAAACGGAAAAATATACAAACGAAGAGAAAGAAAGAGAGTGAAAACGAATCCGAGTCAAGTTCTCCTCAATGTATATTTGCAACTTCTGACTACCAAGTTATAATATTATCTCACACTATTTCAGTTAGGTGGGATAAATTCAAAGATTTATTAATATAAGAAGAAACCTCTAAGATATTTACAGTAATTTGTTGATTCGCTGGTCTTAAGGTACTTCACTTTTCGTCTGCACGTGTTTAATTAGCACACTCAGACATTAGTCATATTTGCAAAGCGACAATAAACCCACTTTCCCCATTCTATACGGGCCCCTTTCCTAGTGGTCCAGACTTGTCGCGCCACAGAAGAGCGATTTGTCTCCAGTCATTAGGGTTAATATGGTTTTCAAAAAACAAAATTGGAGCAAAAGAAAAAGTGATAACTTAATCTCCCAGACCATTTTATTCCTCACTGATTTTGTTTTTCTCCTTCGCTATGTTTAGAATATTGCTCCAATAATAATAATCACTACTTTCTCAAATCACTTCTGAGACCGCTCTTATCCAATGTAGTTTTCCAGACGAAGTTGGAAGATTTGTAGCGTAGTTATTTAACGATAAGGAAAATAATGCAGAAAATCGATATAACGCTAATACTCCGAATCGGCATATTTCTTCTTTTTATTATTCTTCAAATTTACAGTCGCTAAAAAGGAGAATATATTCTTCTTCCATAATATAGGAATACACGCATCAATGGTGTAGAATCTGCACAAGAAACCAACCTAAGAAGTTCTCTTGAGTCAATAAAAACTAATGGAACGCTTACATGTTTGCTAAACCTTGGAGTATTGACAAGATAAGAAAGTTTAAAGGAAAAATTATGCAATATTTGCAGTAGAACTCAGACAGTCTAAAATGGCACGTGCTTTCTTGTCCCTTTTGGATAGTAGTTAAGCCTTTACTTCACCATCTACAGACTTGTGGATCTTCAGGTACAAACAAAACCCCAATTGTCATTTCTTATAATTTGCGAAAAAACAAAAAAGAATATATTTTGTTTCATTGTTCATATGTTTGCTTAAAGTGATGATTTACTTGAACCACATTTTCTTTTACTACAGCATTGTAAACAATGGATGTAATCACCTAAGATATTCTGACACTTCCAAAGAAATTTGCGCTGTTTGTCATCCCCAGTGCTTTCATTTACATGACAAAGGCGTGTCTGTACGTTACTTGCCAGCAGAACTTTAACCATTAAGGGTTAAAGACCAAAGTAGATTTCGTCAAATGTCATTGGACTTGATCTTGGACCTGTTCCACACAGACGTACGCGTATTCAAGTACACTGACTGAGCCGCCTGCCACACGTGCACCTGCAAGATTACTCACATTTCTCTGGTCACACAAACGTACTTACACTGTCATTCTTTTTCCTGCCAGATCAACAAAATCTCCGAATACCATCAGTAAAATTAAGAGGAAAGAAATAAGATGTTAATAAGAAAATAGTAAAACATTTAACCATGATTCTGCATGCATATTAAAGAAGTCACACAGCTTTTGATATTAATAGTTCTACAGTCAGAAAACAAGGATGCTTATTTTTACCCTTATCTGTCTCCTCTATCAAATCAGTGTAATATTAAGTAAACTATATCAAGTTGCTCTTAAAAAAGGTAAGAAACTTTTTTCATCTCTTTTGAATTCGCGAGCTTAAGAAACGGCTTGGTCGATAAAAAAAATCAACTTATTCAGCACCTCAATTAACAAAAGCAGCGCACTAACACCAGTTACTTATTCTTTAACATTGAAAATTCGAAAAAACAAATTTTTATGTAAGTATATGACAATATTCGTCGCATTCTTATCAAATGTTTGCTATTAAAATTCATTCTGACGATAGAAGCATCAATATTTTTTTGTAACGTTATCTTCTGAATTCTGTTCTATAGAAAAAAAATATAAAAATAACTATATATCCATTTTTCACGATTTAGTGGTCGAACATGCTTTTTTTTACTGCAACTTCCTGCTCTTAAAACGCTGATGTGTTTACATTAGTGATAGAATAAATGACATGCAGCGCATCCGTTGACCACGAAGTCTTTTTACAGATCATGAAAACCTGAACTTCATAAAATAGTGTAAAAATCTCTCAGAAAGAAGGTTTAATCGGTCATTTTTTCCCCGTTACATGAGAAATAAAACGGAATAATCCAAAGAGGAAATCTTACCTGACGATTTTAACCATAATCACGTTATGCTTGAAACAATTACGAAGAATTGGTATATTTCGGCAAGTTGTAATTATTCTGATGAGTTTGAAAAGCGAAATTGATAGAGGCAGAACGCATATTAAATTGGCTAATACGATTAGGCTTCTGTAAGTAATGTGCAGCCATACAAAAAGTAATAAATAAATATTTTCCCCAAGTATTGATTTCAATGGTTATAATTTTCAACGCAGTGTCTTCTCTGTTTTCTTAATTCCGCCTATCTGTGCCACACTTTCACATACAATGTGTACAAAATTTACAAAATAGAATCCATATTGACAGATTTGTTTCTTGCAGCTTAATACAGATATTCCCACTGAAACGATTCTTAAAAATATTTTTCTGCGTAGCTGATTTAATATATTTTTTTTTCAGTTCGGAATAACGATTCAAAAATCGAATAGCTAGAATCAACGTTTTTTTTTTTTTTTCATTTACTCTCTTCCTTCTGATTATCAATGATCATCTTCAGTCAGCTGCAAATCCAATTCAATTTTGTTTATAAGACATTGACGTTCTTTTCTCGTTTTGACAAATACAGCACTACTCAAATCAATTAAGCTTTCAGAATATGAATTTCTGCAAGTCTGATCTCTAAATCATTATTTAATAGGATGATTTAGAGATCAGAGTTAATAATTTTAAAATGATATTAACTCTGATATTAATAATTTTAACTCTGATCTAATAGAGTTAAAATTATTAACTCTATTAGATCAGAGTTAACCGAAATAATTTTAATGTTAAAATTATTTCTGTTTATTTCTTGCAAAAAAGAAAAAAGAAATATTTTTATTCCTTCCCCCCCCTCTTACTTTCACCATATCCATTCTTTGAACTACGTGAAATTTCTTGGGATAATTAATCTCTAATATGATCAAACGCTGAATATTTTTCTAAGATTTGGGATTGTGCCCCTCCCCTAAGAGTTCCCAGAAAGCCTTGCCTCTATGTACAAGTGCAGTTGGGTGGGTTAATGACGTAACTCTCCTCAATTCATTACACTTTCTTTCACACAGAGGCTAAGCTTTATCTACGTGCATTTTCTAGGAATATTTTCCCCGTCAATCCTTGTAATTGACATCAGTAATTTCCCTATTAGTGTTAAGACATGCAAGGCGATTATTTAGAATCTTTTCACATTGTGGTCCTTCGGTGTTGATTGGAAACAACTCCCCCTTCCTTTTATATGTTTCTCTTGAACAGGAAAATCTGCAGGTCATCCAATCCAATATTAACTAGTTTCTTCTTTCTCTTCAACGTATCAGTCGATCCATGATCCGACGTGTAACAGATCGACTGTTCACGCATTGGCAGAAAGTTGAGAAGAGTGGGGTTGTTCCGCCTCTAATTTCAGCCAGAATTCCAGGAATCAAATAAATAAATAAATTCATTCTCTCAGGAAAACTTGATGATGATGCTTTTCCGAAATGACTTGCATACGTTTTCGTTTTTCTTTTTTCAAAGCATATTTAGAATGCAATGTTATAACAAAACTGAATGTGGAAATATTGTTTCTATCAATACGTCATCCTAGGGGGAAAATACGCTTGCACTTTAGATCACCTAACTTACAAGTGAATCGCTATTTCTAGTTGGTGGTGTTAAAGAAATACTACCATATATTATACATGGTTGCCACTTCAATACTCTTGGCAGTTTTCCTACAAAAAATTCTCTTTTGGTATTCTTAATCAGACTTACGCATGTGCTCTCTCTCTCTCTCTCTCTCTCTCTCTCTCACTTAATCATATTAGAAGTCAAAGGTTTTCCTATTAGTTTCCTATTAGGAGCGTTGTCAATATATTACTTATGCCACTGGTGCTTTACTACCTTGTATCACCGTATGAATTACATTTGCGTAAATGGATTTTTTTAAGCTTCCAGTTGAATATGTTATCAGAAACGATTTATATGAAAATTAAATGAGGTCAGGACTAGCTAAACAGGCTGTGTGTGTGTGTGTGTGTGTGTGTGTGTGTGTGTGTGTGTGTGTGTGTGTGTGTGTGTGTGTGTGTGTGTGTGTGTGTGTGTGTTTCCTTCGTTTTGGGCTAATTAAATGGATATTTATTATTAATAAGCCAAAATACTTGCTACAGCTACTCAACAATCTCCTTTGTTCTGTTTGTCCACTTTTTATACATTTTTTTTCCTCCCATGTCTACGTCAGAATTCGAAATTCTCAATTAAAGGAGAACTAGTGGCTTCATCATAAGACAGGCAAAAGAGAACAGTGACAGAGTTATTATTGGCCACATTTGAAGTTCACGAGACTCTTCTTGGCACAGTTGTGATGTCGCCAAAACGTTGAGTTAAAAGGGCAGACTGCTGTCTGCCTACGTCATGACGAATATCCTGGTGATCTAGTAGAGGTGCATATTTAGTTTGCCTCCTTCCGTGTGGTTATTTATAAAGATGAGCGTTTGTCCTTCTTGTAAGATGAACAGAAGGCTCATTTACCCTTTTTTTCAAAAGTAGGAAGAAATAAAGAAATTTAAATGTCTTTTAATATATTCGATGACTTCAGTAAAAGACGAAATTGTGAAATGGGGTCTGTTGAGAAAATGCATTTATAGAAAACACTAAGACAAACAAGACTAGCAGAAAAGTTAGCTCAAATAGTTGTGTGAGTATGACTTTGTAGATCCCAGAATGTAGATTGGATGAACAAAAATGGCTCCTTTTATATGAAATTGCAAATATTTTGCGTACATGAATGCAATACAAATCGTAATGAAGTAGTTTTATTCAACGGATATAATATAATACTGCTTTCATGGCAAGAATCGATTCTGCATGTGTGGCCTGTGGCTGAATGGTATCTGTATCGTAAGAACGAAATAGGAAAGCCATCGATATCTAAGTGTAAGGTGCTCTTCTCTTACACTACTTCCACATGTCCTGTATCCAACTTGCGAAACAAATATACAATTGGTGCTTGCAACCTGATAGACGCATTATAAAAGAGATTGGGAAAAAAAGAAATAGAAATCACAAATATAAGAATCCTTGTGAAGCTCTTAGCATACGGGAAATTAGGCAATAGTTAATAATAAAAAAACGCTTGATTTTAATTTTAATTAATAATAACAAAAACACTTGAGGGACATGAAATAATAGCTGGCTTTCAACAGACGCTAACTGTTGGAGATTCATTCATTCAATCAAAAGTTGGTTCATACCATCCTTGATAAGTTATTTTTCTTATTTGATTGCAAATGGCCTCCTGGTATGTAATTTCCAACTGTGTCCCGAAAGGTAAGGCTCTTAATACTGCATGCATCCTCAACTTCGTGAAACAGCATGACGCACGCTACTGGCAGTAGGGCGGGGAGATGATACTCGAGTTGTTTATTCAAATGAGTCAGTAAGTGGGGAGTTCTTATCCTTGAATTAATTAGTAGTTTACCGGTAGCTTGCAGGCACAAGGACTTCATTAAACCACGAAGTCTAACAAGAAATATCTGGGCCTCCTAGGGCAAAATATGAATGATGCGATGTCAACGAAATGAACTCTCTCTCTCTCTCTCTGTGTGTGTGTGTGTGTGTGTGTGTGTGTGTGTGTGTGTGTGTGTGTGTGTGTGTGTGTGTGTGTGTGTGTGTGTGTGTGTGTGTGTGTGTGTGTGTGTGTGTGTCCTTCCTAAGAGGATTCAATAGATCAATAATGCTCCCCTCTCAAAAAAAAAGTAGTTCTAGACCTTCTCAAACCTTGCCGTATGTGGACAATTGCAATTTGTTAACATTTGACATTCAGTGGAATTTCTCTCTCTACATCAGAACGGCCATCAGTTTTGTCATACTGAGCACCACCCTGTTCATATCCCGATTTCTTCCTATCCCTCTGTTACCTCCAGCATATACAACTTTCCGAAAAGTAATAACTCTTTGCGCATATAAATATCCGCCGCTTCTTCCTGACTACTAATCTAGATACCATCTGATAAAGTTGAAGGAGGCCCTTTTCTGCTGATGTGCACTTATCGTCTTGATATCGCAGTCGCACGTTTTAATCATTATTGCACGAAAGAAAGAAGTAATTGAAAGAAAAAGGTTCTAAAAGTTTTCCACTGAGATGTCTATTGATGAAATGTTATCGTTTGGTCTAAACTGTTTTTGTATTGCATTCCCAAATGAGTATCCCTCACATGCATTTTAAATAAGACATTAATTTTCGCATTTCACAGTTACCCATTTTCAATTCAGAGGTTGGCACCTCTGTATTGGAAATGGGTAACTGTGTATCATATTCTGCAGAAAGGCTAAGCCGAAGAGAAATTCTTTTAGCCTCAATCTAAAACTCAAGTGTGCCTATAAGCTTGAGATGATTTCATCTTGATGGCTTGAATATGGTTTTCTTACCCGTGGCGTAGCTTACTGGATATTGCGTAATTTAAGTAGCATGTTATCCTGAAGGATATATTTAACAGATACCATCTGCTAAAGTTATTCTGATGCTGACGAATCATATTATTCAGTAGCACAAATAACCTAACTGCATATGTAATTTACTTATAAGTAGATAAATGTTCTTTTTTAAGCTGTTTGGTGACATCGGAAAGATGTTACCATAAAAACACCAACATCACACGGTGTTATTCGCCAACAACCCTAATTTTATAAGCGCCGAATAGAATTTGACAATTTTAGAGAAATATTTTTATCATTCACAACGCAAATAACAATAATTTTGAAGGTCAAAAATTGTGATGATGAAAAACAACTAACTGAGAATTCAATTTTCGGATTGGCCAATGAAAAAGAAAGAAGCGTATTGTCTCTTACTTTTTCGGTGCTTGGGTATATTTTCCTACTGTCACAAATTGTATAGCAAAGAATCTTTTCTGTGAAAATATACTCGTGCATATTCTACACATATCATATGACGCTATATATGGATATGGGAATGACAGTATTTGAAGTTCGTTATTCTTAACTTAAACTAGTTAGGTGTCAATAATATGCTTTGGATTTAATTCTTGATGGAAGTGAATTGAACAGCGTCTTTTTCAGGATTGTCATTCAGAAAAAGACGCTGTTCAATTTGACTTCAAGCTTTATCACCTGAGTCTTCCATATCTACTTTTAAACTACTTTAGAGCACACTATCCTAATTTTTTTGCTTGTATTATTCCACTGGATAAGAACTTTTATTTATTTATTTTTATTATATTAGTGAGGATATTAGCAACGTCTTTTATTGGTATGGTTATTACGGAATTGCCATCGTATGATACGTGCCTTTAATTTCCATGTACATCTTTATTTGAATCCTCGTGGCACAGCAGCTGATTGAAGCAATCAGCTTTTTTTATTTATTTTTTTTTCATCCTCCTAATTTGTAAAACATCACTCCAGAGATTACTCCCATTGCATCAAATTGCTCACTGCTGCAAAGATCCGCCCAGTCATAAATCGCACACAGACTAATCAGTTAAACAAACTGATATCTGTACCAACGATATGTCATTTTTGCACAAACAGAATGGCGAAACCTTTTAAACAGATTTTTCCCGTAAATATACAGCGACAAGAAAATTTTAAAGCGTAACAGTAGGTTTTGAATTTCAATAGTTCCTTATGCAAATCGCAACCAGAAGCCTTGTCTCATCTCATTAGAAATATGCTATAAAGACGTTGCTAGCTGTCTTCGCAACGGCTAGCAGAAGTACTTTATTAGCTGATTAGATAAGGCAAAAGCTGGTGTGGGCAGGATGATGAGGTCATGGACGCCTTATTATAGTTGAATAGCTTTTACGCGACTTCAGATGCGTACATAATAAGCTTAACGAGGAAGACTGATATAAAAACTTCGGGTGACTTTCCAACAGCTGCCATACCTGCAACGTAAAGAGCCGCACTTAGAAATATGTATATAAATCAGCCTTACACGGGTGAAAGTTCAATAAAGGTTTAGAAGAGTATGGGAAAAGAGGCATTTGCCACTGACTTTATAACAGCGTAATCCTACTGGTACTAAAATCGGTCTCATGAAATCGAAGGCTTGTCGGTTCGTTCCCGACCCTGTAAACACATAAAGGGAGAAGAAGTCTATCGATAATAACGCATTCTTATTGGGGGGGGGGGGGGGAGTGAATAAAGTTCTTTTACCATTCATGCCGACAATAAGGCTCATTTCTCTACCCTTTCATAGTATTTTTCCCCTTATGAAAGAGCCCCCCCCCCTCCTTCAAGAATCATCGTTAACATTCTGACAGATTTTATTGGCAGAAAAGAGCATCTAAGATACGAGGACTGTTGAAAAAACACTTGTATCACTTTTTTAAAAGTTATATTTTTTATACTCTTGCGGATTCTTTTTAAAACGATTCTTCCACATTTAATATACTTCTAGTTGTTATGCAATTTTAGAGATCTTTAAGATTATCCTGAATATTTTGTAGCAACTTCGAGAACTCTGTTGTTTTTCAGATGAGAAATGATTAAAATTAAATCACGCAAAAATTAAAATCGTCACTTAAGTCTAGTCCTTTAAGTAATGATTTAATTTAAAAGTGATGCGATAAATACTTTCATGATTTCCATGAAAAAAAATACGTTCTTCATGTTTCTGATAAGTAACAGAGTAGTATTTTTTTTATTGCTGAATAAGATTATTATTTAGTAATTAACAGACTTCATATAATATAAGGTCATATCAAATCTGTTAATTCGTCGTTCTCCCCAACCCCTCATTAAGTGGGCAAAAAGTATAGCAAGTTTAATATATCTTTTTTTTTTATTAATTATTAAATTTTATATTGTGGGTGGCTATCAATAAATTTTTGTACCTACATTGCACTGCTTAGAATTATTTAAGTGTACAAGCAACGCATTCTGAATCTTCAGATTTTTACTTAATTTATTTTTGCCAAAACTCCGTGAAGTATCTCTTCAGTAATTTTAAAAATCCGTTTCAGACCACTGATTTATTAAACTTACGAGACCTTCATTGTCGGTAAAATATCAGTTAACAGAATATGTATACAATTCGTTGGTCTAAAAGCTTTGCGATAAAGTGTACTGTACACATTTGCTATAATACAAAGGAAGTGTATATGCTACTGGAAGTAAGTGTTCTTGCTTGCTGGTAGGAGAAAACATTTAACAAAAAACAAAACTAAAACTATTGTTAGGTATACATTGAACTCACCAAGCCTTCGCAAATACTAAGAGACACTCGAGAATCGGTGTCGCCCTCTACCTTACCGCTGTATAAACAGTTCCTCTCTCTGGCTTTATCCACATAAAGGGTTGAGTTGTCGGTCCCCGTTCGAAGTGTTTGTACGTGAAAGTGGGGAGATAAAAAGTCGTTGGCCTGTTTTAGCTCCAGAAGGAATGTCCGGTTAAAAGCATCTAGCTTATACAGCGTCCTTGAATGCCATTCCTTAGCATTTCGCTTAAGGTAGTGGCGGTGAAAGTGGGAAGGTTCCCCATGAGGTTCAACAAGAACAGGGTACACAGTCTCGTATGGGTGACGAATGGAAGTTCCAGAGGTGACACCTGTTGATAAAATGAAGAATATATTTAATGAATACATTGAAATTATAAGGCAACTTGTATTCAACATTGTTATGAAATTTTAAGAAATTAACTGTGTTGTTTTTAGTACATTACAATGCGGTTTAATCTGAGCATTTTCTAAACATATTAGTAAGAATGCCTATAATTTAATACTGCTTTTAATTGCATCCTTACAGCGAGCAATCTTTTTTAGTATAATTTTAACTGAAATTCTATATATTACAGTTTCTCTCGCTGTGATACGTTATTATCTTGCAACAACTAGGACAAGGTCGAGAGTTATGTTTAGATAGAAAGATTTATCCCTCTTCGAAGAGGTAAGGACGAACTCACTTCCCTGAATAGTACTTGGGCTTTTATATTATTTTTTTCCATTTGGCTTAAATGACAGCTCGGATCACTCTTTAACCCGTTTTAGTACATTATTAGCGTTTAGTACAGAACTATATTATAGCTATGATATATTATTGACGCTCATTGGTTCTTCGAGTTAACACTCGAAGCTAGCAATTATCTTAAAATTATCTTAAAATGCTATAAATGAGACACTACATGTTTTATTATTATTTTAGTGTTATATGACCTAAGATGATCGGTTCCCTGTTACCTCCGTCAAATTGGCAGTGGTAGTAGAAAAAGAAGTCAGAAGACCCAAGTTCGAGAAGCAATACTTCCGTGTTTGTTTGTTTTTTTAGTGAGGAAGAATGCGTGTCAACTTTGTTACAGTTGTACATAAAGGTACAACTCTAAATGTACTGATGGTGTACTTAAATTTATATTTGGTATATTCAAAGCACTCACTGGGATTTTTTAACAATTGTTTTTATCGATATAATTCACTTGAATAATACATTTCAAAATAAATTTGGAATATGTTATAAGAATTGAGTATCGCGAGATTAAGAATGTGGTTATACGTACGCCACTAATCAAGTCATTTAATTTCACATAAAAAAATCTCCTTGATTGGAAAGACTCGGTTTTGAATCCCATCTACGACGCAACGAGATAAACTAAGGCTTTTGAAAAGTGGGTGTTTTCTTCTTTCATATGCAGGTGGAAGGTTTTGCCTCATGGAAACTTCATGAAAACAGAAGAACACACTCAACTAACGCACAAAATGTATTGCCTCAAAATCCAAGGTGCTTAAGCCGAAATTGAATATATAAATGAATAGCTGTGTTCTTCTAATATTGCGATATTAGAAGAACACCGATTAATGATAATGTATATCTAGATTTGTTCAAGGATACTACTCGTATATATGCGAAGTATTAAAAAAGCAGACTTGTCTATTGCATAGACAAGTCTGACTATTGTTCTAGCTATTCCTAACTTCTTACATCTTAAGAACAGAAATTCTTAACATTGATGATGGATCCCGGGTACTCAGATTTGTTGATTTCCTCATTAACTTCTCCATTAGATAATTCTTGTTTCTCAGAATTTTCCCTGTCTATATTTCCTTGAAAAACCATAATCTTTGTCTTGGTAGGGTTGAGCTTGAATCCTCTGTTCTTGCCTATCGCATTAACTGTCGACGATTCGTCCTAGTTAAAAGATCCTCTTAATTGGCTGCAAGATTATAGGAAATATGGTTCGGTTCCATACAGTGATGCAGAGGTCAATTTCAAAAAATATTCTGAAAAATTAATCCCGTTATCGAACTGATGGAGACATCTTTAACTTCTGGAACTACCTTTAAGCGCAGTTCAGTGATCGTTGATAATTGCCTGTAGTCCGTTTAAATGAAAATCAATAAACAATTAAATTCTGGTAACGTCAAACTTGGAGTTGGATTTAACCATTCGGCACACAAGTTACACCAAGTCTGGAAGATTTGTTTGAAAGCTTCTGATCAATCTCAATCTGTCTAACAAAACTATATCTAAAAGAAAGTCTAATGTTTGAAATTATTTCACTAAACTTGACTACAGTTTCGTTTCTCACCACAAAAATCTGCGTTGGGAAGAAAGTGCTCAACTTCAAGAATGCTCCTCAAGATAAATTATTAACCAGGACTGAAGAAGCATACACATAATTTTCGCTTACCGAAATCTTACTGATTACGACTTCGAGTCCTTTGGGATTACCAAGAACGTTAAGCCATCCTACTGCAAAATTATTATTTGGAGTGGGGGAAACAAAGTACCCCCCCACACACACACACACTGATACCCCTTTCTCCCTGGGATAGTCTGTTCGCTATCGTTGTCGATGTCCTTAGAGTGTGCAATCTTGGAACACCATTAAGTAAGCGTACACATTTGCCTCAATACCTTTAGTTCGTAATTCTAATCCTAACAATTTCTTCACATTACAGTTATCGGTTGGTTAAGAGAAACCAAGTCCAGTTTAGGATCCTTCGGTAAGAACAACTATCTTTTGATTCAATTCAGCCCAAGCTTTAGTTCAATTACTAGAAGCCGTTCCGCTTCCTTCACGACGCGTCTAGGATGCAGATCTTAGCATTACTTATTGAACGTAACTGGTTTCCGACTAGCTGTCACCGGAAGAAATCTGTAATCCCTTATGCACAGAACTTCTTTTGATGTTGCTGAAAAAAATGGTAAAAAAATTTGCACTCCTTTAAGTAATTCTACCATCAACAAGTGCAACACTTTTTTCATTCACTTTGAGGGGAAGAATTGCCTGAATTTTTTGCCATGAATTTTTATTACCTGTAAAATAAATATCACAGTTCCTTTCACCTCTCCAATAGAATTTTCCATGGTAGATATGCATCTACCATAGAAAATTCTATTTTTCATAGTACACGCATTAATTAAATAAAGAATTGCGATTTTCAATTTGACCAGCACTTCTAACAGCCTTGTCTTCAGCAATTCAGTTAAGCATTATCGAATTTTATTGCCATTTCATGTTCTATGATACAGAAGTCTAATTAAAAACCTTGGATTCGATTATGATGTACATTTCAGTAGTTCAATGTTTCGGATTATATTTTGGTCTCACATTTGAGACACCAAGAAAGCACATATTTGTAGAGTTCAAAAGTTCAAAGTGTCGATTGGTATCGATGAATTTTAAGGGTCAGTAAAAAAAAATGTTTCGAGTTTACGAATCGAATTCATCTTCATTTATTACAGGGCGATTTTTTCTCAGTGAAATAAAGGCCTAAGCTATGTATGTGACCCACTCAGGAATGATTGTAATCTATAGTATCTTGAGAGGTGTTTTTGCTTTTAATTAAGGTGGTCATTTATTTTTAAGAAACAACTTTTCGATAAGTATTGACAAACAATAAAAAATTGAAATAGGTGTTGCCATAAAATACTTTCATTTGAAGGACATAACTTCTGGGGAAGTGTCAACATGCACAGATATTAGGCGGTCTGTACCAAGAGGAAAATGGATGTGCAAATAAGCGTGGATGTAATTCATGCAGAAATACTTGCCGGTCTGTGCACTCATCAACTCCGAGGTTACTAGCTAGCTGACTGTTTAGAATAGCTGCCGAGGCAGCTAAGGCTATGGAGCTTCACAATAGCATTTCTATCAATTGTTTGTCTTAGAGAAAGAAACACCCGAGTTTACTTTCCAAGAAATGATCGTCATTCATCTGTCAGCGAACCTAAATTTGCTGTCATTTCTTACGGTAACATACATTCAGTATTAAGCAATCATCAATCGCAGTTTTAAGACAGTAGCACATTGGATTGCTACAACTGAATTAAAGTAATCGACTGTCTCATCGAAATCGAAAATTTTATATCGTGTTGCAGATGCATTTCAATCTTTTCAGTTCCTCTGATATAGGACTGAAAGGCGTTTGCCGTAGCAAGTTTTCACCACACCCACGACGCATGTTGAATTAAAATGTGCTCAGTCATCAAAAGAACTCGAATTTGAAACGTGGTCTATTTTATTAAAACAATCCCCACCACATATACAAGTTTTCTGTTACAGTCTATATAAATTCCAGCACTCGACCGTCGTCTTCCTCAGTGACTTGTATTTGTTTCAAAACTGAAATAACACTTTTCGGCTTATGAGAATGAAATGGAGCGGAATTTTTTCTGTCCAGTGAGTTTCTCCGAGATTTGAAGTGCTATGTTCACAAGGCTCGAACAAGGTGAAAGATTTAGTTATAATTTAATGGAAAATGGTTAAATTCGTTTTTTGTAAAACTTCATTATCAGACTACCTGAAATCAAATGAGGGGGGAATCTGATACCAGTCCGATTATAAAACATCATTACCCGCTTAATATTCGAAGTATTCTGAAGAATGCTTTTTTTGCCAGATATGAAAGTAATACCGGAAGAAAAGACTTCACCCTAATAATGGCTAGGAAATCTCAACCACGCTAGAAAAGTCAATGAACAGGCCTTCGTTGCATAAGTAGACTACACCTTTAATTTCAACAACATGAAGAGTAGCCAAGTATTCGTTGAACAAATTTAGCAATAATTATCCCCCAACGTTGGGATTCCTTATTGATAAAAGACGATTATTTATAAACACACTGTTAACTAGAAACTAATCTGTGTTGTGCAATCTCCAGTGAAATTCATTAAAATAACTTTATACCACTTACTAAGAACGTGAATAAGAAAGTGTTGCTTTTAGGATTTTTCCCTTCTCTGTACCCCTCCCTTCCTGAAGGAGTTTTGGTAAATGTCTCTCAATTCTTGTAAATGTGGAAGATCAGTTTCAACTGAACGAGATTGCACGTCACGGCAAGTTACGTAACCTTGTTCCCGACGGCCCACTTTTGGAGTATCCATACGGAGGATTTATGACTGGGCACAGTAAAGCAAACATGTACGTTTACCTAGCCGCAGATTGCATATATGTTTTAGCGGGAACTTGTGAGCCATATGAGAGTCCACAGTTTATGTACCCCTTTGGAAGACTTCCAAGATCTGTTGTGCATGTGTTCTTCCCCTAGCGGCCTTGAAAATATGACCTCGGATGAGAAAAACCAAAGTTCGAAGGAAGCACATCGGTAACTATGACGGCACTGGACAAGGAAAAGTGCCACTGAACGAAGCTAAAAAAGCTTGCTTTTAGACCCGGTAGTTTTGATTTGATTATTCTGAAAGCAAAAGACATTTCTGTTGTTGAGGGACATGCACTATAATGTAATTGTTATACGATGTATCCCAAATGTTTTGCACCGAAGAGAATGCTACCGTTGTTTGGAACGTGTCTGAAAGGCCACCTACAGTATAATACAGCAACAGCTGTATACTCTGCCCGAACTGTCTTGAAAGCTAAGGCGACTCTGCAACTTGAGAATGATACCAGATCCAAACAGCGACTCTGTTTGTCACGTGACAAACAGAGTCGCTTTACGGGTGACGACCGCTGGAAATGATGCATGACATTCGAATCTCTGCAAGAAAATTACAGAAGGTAAAAAGAAAAAGTGAACCACATTACGAAGCTGAAAACTGACCTTTGATAAAAGACTTGACACCGTTTCATCCCAACCAGTGACACGCTAAATTCATTAATTGCTATCTGATTTCTGTGGCTGTCTACATCCAATCTTTATATAAATATGTAAGCGATACTTACTGTCCACATCAAGGATAACCCCGGTGATCGGTAACAGATGCGTGCAGAAGGAAACTGACGCTTTCCCCCAATGATTAAATGCATGATGAAGAGCTTCTCAGCCACCTGGTGATTTCCATGCGTATTAACTATAACTGACATCCTGTCATTAGCATGCAGAGCATAAATCATCAAATTAAGCCTAATAGTACGGTATATGTTTCTGATGTATATCAAGATCAAAATCATAAACAAGACAGTAAATTTGAATTCTATTGCTTAGGAAAATGAATGAATACCCCTTATACTAAAGGTTAATTACCAGGTGTGGCAGAATACATACCCTTATTTAAAATTTAAAAAAAAAAAGCGAATACATAATATACAATTAAAAGACACCGCTAGCGAAAACTACAAAAATAATTGAGAAAATGAACTTTTTTTTTTTTTTTTTTTTTTTTTTAGATTCAAAACATCCATATGCTTAGTGGAATTCGAATCCACAGCTTGTTAAAGAGTGGATACATTAACACTCACCAACCAGGTCGGTAATCATGTGACATATGTTTTCGTAGAATTTTATGCAAGTTTCAACAACTATTAATTTTCATAAAAATTTGTCAACGGTTTTAGACCAGAGCAAAGCATTACAAAGACATGCGCGAGGTATTTTCTTCTCTTTCCCCTCCCATTTTGTAAAGTTCTTATAATTACGACAAGATAAAAAAAAAAATTATTTTGGTAGTGATGATTTTTTTTTCATTAAGGAATATTGTTTAATAATAGAATTTAAGTATGTGAGTTAAGGAGTGGAGACTTGGATTGTGTGGCATAGAGCGCCCTCCCACGACGACCCTTGGACTCCTATAATAACATTAATTAATAATCACGAATTGGTTTCGGTACCATACAAATGTTTATAATTTGTCGCGGTATTCACAAACTTATCAATCAGATCATATCAAAGTTCTTTCTTTTAAAATATTGAATTTAAATCTTGAATTTCAAGTCTAAAATTGTACTGTGGCGATAGCATCTTTTAAAAAGGATCTTATCACTACAAGATGTAATAGTATTCATTCTGAGATATTCGAAAAAACTTATTTCTGAATGCCGCTTAGATTTCGCTTTTCAATTCCGGCTCTATGTTGAAATATTTATGGTCTGCAACACTAATGCTAAGTGAAATAAAGCATGTCATCCTTTTTATTGGTTTCAAAAGTTCATTAATATTATAATTACATGCTTGTCTACACACTAACATTAACGACGTACTTAGCACACCAAGGCATATGGTTAATTAGGTCATGGAACAAAACTCCGATTACTCCATACTTCCACTCTTTATTCTAACCGAAATTCAGCATATCATAGGACAAAAGCATATTCAGAAAGTGCCTCAATTCTCTGCTTGCAATTCACTATTCATGAATCTGACCCAAAACAAGAAGGTGGAGGGAGAGAATGATATACAGGCTAAAGATGTTAAAATTTACGATTCCTGAAGACTCGTTTTTTTTTTTTTTTTTTTTTTTTTTTTTTTTTTTTTTTTGTGAAGCTAATCATCATCACCAACAAAAAAACTATTAGAAGTAATTAATCATGTTATGTTAAGGGACCACCCTGAATATCCATCGCACTTCTCTAATTCCCGAGGGCTTTGTCATAAGCTGGTGTTTCCTCATACCAGAAAGGGATTAAGATCGAAGGTAAGGAGATTGCGCAAAAGCAGAGATAGACCAGAAAGCAACACAATGCAACTGGTAAGCGCTGTAGAAGAGAATAATCTCTCCCCCATTTTCGAATCGAGTGGGGGGGGGGGATGAAAACTCTATTAACGATTCCAATAGATACTATTTCATCGGTTGGCATATGTCAAGTTTCAGAAAATTTGGGTCAGAAAAAGGGATTTCTTCCCTCCTTTCGGGAAGTCAACTTTCCTGATCCCACTCCCTTTCCGTTCCGGTGTCAGCTAGTGAGGCCTCTCTTCATAATAAGTTTTGTCATCTTACGAAACACTAAATAACATGCCCCGTTTATCTTGAAATTATACAGGTTGAGTGAATATATATATATATATATATATATATATATATATATATATATATATATATATATATATATAAAGGAAGGGTTTCGGACCATTAGTTTCTCCTTTAGTTTGAATCTCATCGAATTAATGGAATTTGAAGTAAAGGAGAGATGAATCAAATGAAGCCGACAATACTACTCGAAATGGAATATAGCAAACGCCTTAACACTAATTTTGGGATGGAGCTTATATAGTTTCATGTTTGGTCTCTAGAGATGAGTTTCCAAATCATAAAACTAAACAAATAAATAATATTTAAAAAAATAAAAGATCTTTAGCCCGCCCAAGGTACTATGCTCTGTAGATTTACAATCTTTCATCGGTGGGAGTGGCATTAAAAAGAAACGCGAAGAAAATAAAAAAAAAAAAATAAATAAAAAAAAAAAAAAATAATAAATAAAAAAAAAAATATATATATATATATATATATACACACACATATATATGTGTGTGTGTGTGTGTGTGTGTGTGTGTAAAACTTTCAAATGAGTTAGAAGGTCCCATGGTTCTCTCTTTTGGAAATTCCATTTTTTTTCATTATGTAAGACAAACAAAAGGCCAGAGAATACACAAAATTTATAAATAGATGCAGATTGTCTGTAAAGTTCGTGCGTTTTTTGGCCTCTGCGGATACGACTAACCATTCTATTATAGCATCAAGTTCTGTTATAGCATCATGCTATGAAGAAAAACAAGATGATTGAGTGAAAGAGATCTAGAGGCATATACCTTGTACGAATATAGTTATTCGTACAAGTAATAAAAATAACTAATATTGCCCGTTTGATTATAATTTTTAGCTGTACTTAGATGTACCTAAGTACCTGTTTCTCTTTACTTTCAGCTGAAAAAGTCCTTGTTAATGTCTCGTGTGCTCAAGACCGGACCGCTTGTAGGTCTGCCAACTAAAACACTCATCCTTCAAAATGCGCAATAGAAGTCCTTCCTTTGGTAGGACTAAATTTTCTTTTTGTTCTCTCTTTACCAGACTAACTGATAAAGGTGTACGAATCAAGAGAAACATCCACTCTTCTTAGAAAACAGACAAATCCCACGCGATGTCTCTAGTTCGTGTTGTTCACACCAGTCAAAAGCAACATTAATAAATACCCAGCAATACAAAGTGGAGCAGCATTAGTCTTCCCCTCCCCAGAATTAAAGTTTAAACAAGTGTCGGAGAGTGGCCCGACCTGTATGATCAAACAGCCCGCTCTGTTGCATTTACATAATCACAGCTGAATTGCCTTCACGCATAGCGATAGTGGAAAGCTTAGGAGGAGAAGTTAAATCCCACGCGGCTCACAAATGAGGAGGATAACTGTGAAATGGGAGTGCAAAACAGGTCATGAAGGTCACCTATCTTGCCAGAAGACGAAACCCGAGATGTGAAAAGCATGATGGTTACAACACAAATGAACGACAGGTCTTCGAGCACGTGAATGGGCGGCTGTTATCTACAAGAGGGTAGGGCGGAAAAGTAGGCCGCTACAGAAAGACGTTTGCTGTTTATTGCTGACGTCGACGCGATGGGAAATACGCTACCTTGGCGGGTTGCAAATTTGGTTTTGTTGGTTCTTTATGTGTGACAAAGTTGAGCACCTTGTAGTAAATCTGCACCCAAGACCTGTGTCGGACAAGGTCCACACCAGCAGCGTTTATAGAAGAGAATCTAGTGCATTCACGTGTCATTAAAAATGCTATCCTGCCCAGAATTAATAGAAATGTCTTAACATGAAGATTTAAAAGTGTAATTTTCATGTTTCTTAGAACAATTTTTGTTGTTATATTCAAAATAGGTTTAAAATATCATGACCCGAAGGTGTGGTTCACGAAGAATGAGCAAGTCCCCGTTTACTAGGGGTCTAAAGTGGTCTGATAAAGTTCTCTGTTTGATTTCTGAATGGTTTTCGTGTTATATATATATTAAAAAATAATAATATGAAATAAAATTCTTAGCCCACTCAATAGTGTATTATAATTACACAACCTTTCCTGAGTGGGAGTGAAAAAAAAAAGTAACAAAGTTAAGCCCACGTAAGATACTACTGTGCTGTAGGTTCTGCAACCTACAGTGAAGAGTGATAGACAATTTAGGTTATAAAAATCACTGTTAGAATCTAATCCATCCCTCTTTTTCGAGGTAGCGGCTGTACAGAGATTTCAAAAAAAAAATCAGTACAAGGATTTATTTATTAAAATATGTCAGAGTATTTCATAAATTACTTTACTGTCTGTCATGTGGATAGTGCCGAAGGATATTTTTTTAAATTTTTTTTTATACCAGTTAAGTTTTGGCGAAGTTGGTCAGACTGCTATATCCGTTCAGTCCAATACTTCAATGAGTGGTTGAAATTTCGATTTGTGGTTGAAAATTATTTGTCTGCTCATTTTTATCGTTTTCATTCACGATCATAAAATACTGTTTATTTTTATTCTTCTCTTGCACGACAACAATGATGACCTAGTCGGCTAAACTTACTTCTAGTTTAGTACCTCTTCTAACCCATGCATTTATGGTAGTAGCGAATCTTTCCTTGATTTTTGTAGCACACCTATGAAGTCGAGGCTTCGCAATGCGGCTTTTTTTTTTTTTTTTTTTGTGAGAAATGGAAATCTTCTCCACCCTCACTGAAAGACGGTACCTTTCTTTGCCATCTATTGTTTCATCTTAGCCGCATCCTCATGTGTGACCGCGCTATGCTCGTTACAGCACTTTTGCGGTCGGTCTTTCTGTCTATGCTTGCAGAGAAAGTATTATTACCGTTTTTTTCTTCGTCTCGTGTTTACTGCTCACAGATACGGTCTAGTTGGCAAAGCTAGCGGATGAGCGCACAGAGTTTTGCCAGTAGGGAATCCTAAATCTTGTCGGCTGGTGAATGTTAGTAGTTCATCATATCAATGAAGAAATTTTATCGGCGTGCATTTTCGTTAACGTCTATCCAGCTGGAAGTGCATGACTGATGTGATCGCGAATGACGTCATTTCGTATGAGCGCTATTGCACTGTAACACTTTCGTAACAATCCAAAAGTTATAAATAGACTGGTTTGGAAGGATTGCATTAGGCTGCTGCGTGACTATCATCTGTGTCAGATCTTCATCAGTCAGTAACTCAGCGCTGAGGCTAACGCACCTGCGTAATTCTTTTGAATCATTTTTATGCTTGCGCTGTTTGGTATAAGATTAGTTTTCACTGTATCTTAACAAGCGTTCTGGCTATTTTAATTCGAGGCAGTTGACTTCAAAATATCACTAATTTTGCTAGGAATTGCACAATGATCAGAGAAAAATTTAATACAAATCTTCTCCGTGCAATTCCAGTTCATTCATCTATTAAGACTTTTAAACTTAGCACGAATCGGACATCGAATTAAACACAGATAATCTGTTCCTGTCCTTCACCACAAAAATTTCTAATTAATACATCTAATTATACATCTTCTTCTTCCCGCTCGCTTCCGATTTATTGCATGCATGCATTCCGTGCACAAACAACTGTTCATCTATAAGGAAAGGCATACGTTACATTATATCAACACTAAGCAAACGATCTTGGCGATTCACTACAAATTTCAAGGCCACAGGAGACAGCACTTTCGCCTAGACATTCTCTCTAACTATAAATGGCGCAAGAAAGCAGAGTGGCGACAAGAGAATAGATGGTGCCCCTTGGTAACTATTAAAAGCTGAGCGTGGATCTCTTTCATTATTTCTTTAACGATTTAGTGTTGTTAATTATCCATAATCGTTAAATAGGCCATCATTACTGGAGTAAAAATATCGGTGGAAAAAAAATGTTATGAATAGGAAATTCTGTAATTCGGAAGCTTTTAACATAAATTCCTTCGGAAACAGAATGAATTAGAAAGGGATTCTAAGAAAGGTTGAGGAACTTTAGAAATCTCTTTAACATCAAACTGGCTACATTTCATGGATCTCTTTCTCTCTCTCTCTCTCCCCCCTCTCAAGACAAACACACATAGACAAGTCATGTAGCCGTATGGGGCGGAGCCGTAAGACAAGCTTCATAGCTTTATATACGACATCATCTGGTTGTTCGCAGGGCACTGCATCTCGGAATGGTGATTGCGAGACAGGAAAAGAAAGTGAGTAAAGGAGAGTTACTATAATACAGAGAACTGTTGCGCACTTCTTCGAATTTCGCTATTTGAAGAATCAGCTTGCCGTGCATACAGCTCCATTCTGTGTACCACTGTAGAAGGCAAACGTGCACTTCAAAGAAGGGATATTTACAGTAAATTGACCATGTGGGGTGCATTTCAAGAATCAGAATATTTACTAAGCCATTGCGTGTGCACAAAAGAATCACTTAAAAGCTACGCAAGTGTTGTGGGGAGAAAAAAAAAAAAGGAAGTACGCTGTCAACAAACTGTTTATCCTTCTGAGAACAAATCTACTCATGTCTAACTAAAATATTTGTGTTACAAGTAGTTTATCATAACTCCTGAAACTCAATTCAAAGCTTTCGAAGCTTTATTTGAATATCTATTTCAATAGCAAATTTTTATCGCAATTTTTTTCGTATTTTTCCCTGTTTATTGTGCTCGTATTTGTAGAAATGTTATTTTTAATAAAAAAAAAGAAAAGAACCTAAAGGCATCAAGTGAAGATACTACACGCATCAGCTATCATATTTATTCCTGAATTCATTCATTCAGACTGGTTACACGCACAACATCCAATGGCAATCCACTCCAATCACGCACCACCCTATATATATATATATATATATATATATATATATATATATATATATATATATATATATATATATATATATATATATATATATATTAAATGACTAAGCCGAGAGATAAAAATAGAAACACTATTTTAATTAAGTAGACCGGATAATAAAGGTTCATTATTATTCTGTACCAAGTCGATGAACAATGTTTACCATTGAAAGAATAAGTTTCCGGGGGAAATTGTTTTTAATTTCTTAAGGCGACAAGCTTGTTCGTATGTAGCAGGCTTCGAACTCATCCTGTTATGACAGAGATTACTTTGTCTGATGCGACATGAAAATCAGCTTCTGTGGTTTGATTTAAAGCTACAGAAATTAGTTCTCAAACTTAAGTCAGTAGAATTCCTCCACTCTCATTCTATCCCCTTTTATGCATATAAACCGATTCGCTATTCCATCCATCCTTATTCCAGATCCCCCAGGGACGACGCCTCTATCTGCTAAGAGAAAAGTATATGAACCGTCTGAATTTAATCAACGCTTATGCGTTGACAAATGATGTTGTGCCAAGGTCAAGTGATTGGGTGGCTTCGCGAGCACTTACTAAAGATGTGCTTGTAACTTTAAACGATACTTACAAAGAATGTTTTATTAGCATCGAACATTGGCAAGCAAGTGATAGAAATACTACCTACTTTTCGACATCTTCTGCAGAAGAATTAACAGGGAAATACTCAAAAATCCCATATTTGCGCGGTAAGAAACTATATACGAAAATGCCTTAATAAAAATTACAAGTTGAAATCACTTAAAGTGCAGAAAAATAATCAACTACTTAGGACAATTCAACTTGTAATTTTCTAGTTGAAATCACTTAAAGCAAGATTATATATATAGATTAATTTGTAAAACTTATTTTCTTTTTTTTAAATAAGATATTTTTGTCAATAAAACATTTTTCATTGCATCGTTATTTTCTCTATGCTATTAGAAAGTACGAGAAGCCATTCCAGTGCTTGTCCCGAATGATCATTCAGTATCGGCTATGCGATTCTTAATGCGAATAGGGGTGAGCAAAATATGTGACAGGAAGTATTGCACAAAATGTTATACATTTTGCAATGCCATTGAAATAAATGGTTTTTTTCCCTTCTTCTCATTAGTATATTTGAATGTTTACATCTTATTCCAAGAAAGAAATCATATTACACGTAAAGGAGTACTAGGAAGTGGGGAAGCTGCTTAGTATCAAAGAGCTATTATGTTTCAAGTTTAAAATTTCTTAGCTCTGTAAAACAGAGTTCCTCTCCGCGCTTAAAGTTAAGAATATTAGTAAAAAGAATCATTTTTAACAACGGCTGAGTTACAACTAATTTTAGTTGCAATGATTCAATTAAGTATGATTAATACTATATTTTTCATTGTATAGATACTTAATCGGACCATTACAACTGAGATCAGTAGTAACTCAGCTGTTGTTAAAAATTAGTTTTAATCATAATCCCAAAACACTCATTTTTTTCTCTCCAGCAAATGGAAAATTGTGTTGATCCTTTGGTGGTCCATTTTTGTCATCTGTTTAATTTCAGTGACTTTTTGAGGTCGTCCGATGAGAGAAAAGTGGGAAACATTCGCGAATTTGCGTTATGTGTCTTTCATCTGGGTTGTCATCAATACTTTTAAGTAAACAGAAGACGATATAGCTTATCTTGGTGATGACTATCATGAATATTCTATAAGCACAAGTCATGGACACCGACCTATTCAATGTGGACTATGGCATCCTCATCATGTACTCGTATTGATTTTTCTCCACCCACCTTCGAAATGGTCAAAGTTGATTGGCACAAGCACTCTTCAACTCTAAATTAATTCAATTTATATGACTGAAAAAAAAAATATATCAAACTATTGGTGAAAATGAGCAAAAGATGGCATTTTTCTACAGCTGGTTTTATTGATTCGTAGAAACTAGTCTTAAATGACTCAGGCTGAAATGTTTTCTTGCAGCTGGTACGTTTTATTTCCTTCTATTGAAAACAACTTTTTGACATATCTGCTGTTACTCAAGGACATTTAATTTATTTCATGTTTGACACAAGCATATGGGAATTTAATGCTAACCGATAAAATAAACTGTAGCATATTCCCGTCTAGTGATCTACTTAATTTTGGCAGGAGAGAGAGAGCGGGGTTGAAAAGCAGTCCATATAATACAGGAGTATTTTTCGGTTGTAATGAGAGAGCTATTTCATTATCACAAGCCCTTTTTACAGCTATGAGAAAAGTGATCAAAATCATCTTTCAGTTTGTGAGTAGTCATTTTCACGAGTTATTGCACGGGCTGCTGATTGACATTTACTATGAGATATTCTAACCAGTCATATTTAATTAAAACTATGCGGCCATTCACTCAGTTTTACTCTTTGCAATTGTTCACCCTGTTCCACGTAATTGATCACTTGTTATTCTTTTCCAGTTTTTCTTAGTGTGCTTATGAAAGAACTTATTGCTTAGTTGCGACCCATCAACAATAGCAAAGCACTTTAATAGTAAATAATAAAATACAATAATGAAAAACAGCACTAGGGGGTATACAGTGCATGATGTCCAGAATACGAACGTAATTATGATATCTTAATTACCTTTATTTCATTTAGATGTTTAATCTGGTTAGAATATCTCACAGTAAATGTCAATCATATCTCACAGAATATGAGATATGATTGACCCCCCCCTCTTCCCTTTGTGTTTGTGAACGCTTATTATAATAGACTTTTTATTGTACCTGCCATTCGTTTACGCCACATTGTCCATTGTGGCAAAATAAGCAAAAATTCAGGCTTCTGTCACCGACTATCTTTTTAATAATAACAATTCATATCAGTGCTAAAGATACCAAGCTATTTTAAACCTGGTTTTACTCCATTTCCTAAGTAAGCAAACAGACAAACAAGTCAAGTTTGCGCCTGCAAGTGTTGCAAATCTAGCTTATCCTACAGGTAGTGCAAGACCAAGGCAACTCATGGTAAAAGTAGAATAAGCTCTGATAACTAATCTTAATATTTACCCTTAATGCAAAGCACATCCTTTTTTTTTTTTTTTAATAAGGTTAAAACACCTTATGGTAACTTGTTCTGGTAAAATACTTATAAGCTCTGTATTGCTAAATCTTGGTATTTCTAGCCTGGCTCCCACTGATGAGACCTCAATAAAGGTCTAAACCGGTCTGGGTAGTGCCCCCCCCTTGTCTTTAATACAAAACATCATACATCTCCTCTAGGAGATGTATGATGTTTTGTATTAAAGTGTGTGCTTTGCATTATGGGTAAATATTAAGATTAGTGATCAGAGCTAATTCTACTTTTACCATGAGTTGCCTTGGTCTTGCACTACCTGTAGGATCAACTAGACTTGCAACACTTGCAGGCGCAAACTTGACTTGTTTGTCTGTTTGCTTACTTGGGAACTGGAGTAAAACCAGGTTTAAAATAGCTTGGTATCTTTAACATTTATTATACCCAAGGTAATATACTTTCTAAATTCATATCAGTGCTTTCTGTGTTTGCCTGACAATGATTCATCAGTATGGAGGACGGAAGATTTGTTTTTATGTGACATTCACGAAAGGTTATAAACCTGCAGTACATTGGTACCATCGACTGGCTTTTTTAATAAATTTTGTTACATTTATTAAAAAACCTTTTAAATAAATTTTGTTAAAAATTAATAAAAAGTTATTTTTATTAATTTTTAACAAAATCCAGTATCCCTGCTCTAGAGACCAAACATAGACACTGCTCACAAACCGCTTCAGATCTCCACGCTGGACGATGAAATTCATCTCCCCTTAAACACCATCACAAACGACCATGGATGCAGCAGGATTCGAATCCACAGCCCGTTGGTTAGAGAACGGATATTCTAACCACTCGGCCAACCGCCACTGGCCCAACGCATACCATCGTTGAAATGAAAGTATTGAATGAAATCACAGAAGTGGGAATTTTCTTCCTCACCATATTTCGTTTTATTTCTTTTGGAAAAGGTCCACTCACAAAATATGATTGTGCTGCCATCTGGTGAAAAATGGATAGTTCATTTGTTTGCTAATAGGAAGTTAAGTTCTTAAAAGATCCGGTCATTACTACTTCTCCCAAAACACACACACACACACATGCTAGTTATTTATATTAAAAATATAAAGTATTCGTCCTGTGAAAGAAATACTAACCATTCTTCACTTTAATTTACGATTTTACATGAAGACGTCTCAAAATAGGGAGAACAAAACAAAAATTAAAGAAATATATATTTATTTTCACAGATGAAAATGGAAACGATCATAACCTTGTTACGTTTCACTTCGCTTCATTCAGCATCCGCCCTTTAGAATTAATTCACTAGTCTTCTCCCAGTCCCCTTTAATTTCACGTTTCACGCCCACTTATTTTCTGTATACTTGTCTTACGTTGATAAACAAAAATTTATTTTCCCAGTAAATTCACTACATCATCGAAAGAATTCTAATTTATGGGCTAACGTTTTGGATTTCTTCCAAAATAATTCTTATTTGTCTAAACATCCAGTCTAAAAACCTTGGCCCTGTTAGTAAGGTTATATATTTTAAACAGAGGGTGCGCATAGGAGTTGACAGGAAATTTTAGACGTACAGATTATATTTACATTTTTGTAAACTTCGTGGAAGTATTTATTTATTTTTTAAATTATCAGAATTTTTCTGTTTAGCATATTCTGATATGAGATGATACTTAAAAAGAATAATAAATATTTGCCAACATTACGTAGATGAAACATTTAAAGAGACATTGCGTAGGTAGCAAAGCGCTTATTAGCATATTTTGATATGGCAATATTTCACCTGCAGCGCCGAAGTCTTCAATTAGTAACTATTGGCTGAAAGTTTTCGTCTGCTTCTACTGCGCAAGTTGTATACTGACTTTGGATTTATGATATTTTTACTTAGGCATAATAGCTATAATAACCACATCTGCAATTTCCTGTTCTGTCATAACTGAGAGTAAAACATTTTTTCTTTGTATATATTTTCTAGTTATTATAAAGTGAAGCCCTTTAGTAGTAAAATCGAAAGATGATCTCTTCATATGATTATAGCGTTATTATGTTGAATTCTGGATATGCTACATTAATAAGTAATTAATTCTGAATACTCATGGCATGCCCTTCATACGATACACAACTCACTTTCCGATTTTTATTTTATTTTATTATTATTTTTTCTATTAGCAAGTTTATCCGTGTCTTTTTATTTTTATGTCCGGTCATACGGACATTTTTATGTCCCGTCAAATCGCTCATTAATTCACGCGCGCCTGCGCACACACACACTAGAGTAGTCAAAACTCACCTGTGTAGAACAGTTCTTCCATCCTTTCTCCGGCCGATAGACGTACCCCTAAAACCAGCACAATTATCCCCACCATCCACTCCATCGTCACGTCAGCCATAGCGGGGGCCTAAAACGAAACACATCGGACATACCAGTCTGGAGCACCAACTCATACAAGCACAGGTAAAAAAAAAAAAAAAAAAAAAATACACACGCGCAAATAACGCTGTTATTTCCTATCCTCCGGGCCACTTTGTCTACAGACTTATGGAATACACGCGCCACTTTCTCCCGTACAACCAACGCTTGGTGTCTTTGACGTGCGCGCACGAGGACCACTCGCAACACGATACGTACGAACCGTTAGCCATGTGGGTTTCGTGCAGCATGTCTACCATAGCGACACCTGCTAGCGACTAACAGTAACTGCTTTTTTTTTTTTATGTAAATAAGTTTTTTATGGTGCTTTGAACTCGCGTGCAGAGACACTAAGAGCGGTGAACGTGCCAGCTTCAAGTATACCGGTACTTTGTACTTTCCCGCAGAGTTAGCAAGCGATTTTAACTTGTTTAAAGTACCTCCTGCTGGAATATTTCAGGAAACAGGCAGCAGAAAAAAATAAAAATAAAAATAAATAAATAAAATAAAATAAAATAAAAAAGGCCAAGTTTCCGAAACTAGAAAATATATAAAAAGAAAAAATGTTTTACTGTCAGTTATGACAGAACAGGAAATTGCAGATGTGGTTATTATAGCTTTCCTGCTTATTCACTCGTATTAATTCTAAAGCAGTTTTTTTTTTAATCTTGTTAGCTGATATAGTTAAGGAAGAATTGCTAGAAATGAAGTAAAATGAATAAAAACAAACAACTGTCGTAGTTGGCTTTCCTTCACCAGAAAGATGGGACTAATTGAACCACGCAATTTAAAATATCTCAGTGAACAGTATTGTTTAGGGACCGAATATTCCATCCACATCCGATTGTCCCTTAGGTTAATGCTTTTGATCGATGAGCTAGTACACACAGAGAAGTGAAGTAAGCTCGATCGAGTTTTTTTTACCACTCGCACATATACACACGTGCTGGCGCGGGCACGTTATATGCGTGACACGATATGACATTGAGTTGCTCCTGAATTATTTGCTGGCACTTTCGTGAAAGGCCCGTTAAGGGACTACATAATGGTTGCTGCTCACGTTTGCCACCTTTCGGCGTATTTAAGAAACAAGCAGATGAGACGATAACTGTCCTACTTGACGGTTTTTCCTTATGTCACGCTCCGGCTCTTAAAATTTAAATGAGCGATTTTATTCTCTTTGCGAGTCAAAACTAAAAATATACCTACCTCTCCATCAACTTAAACTGACAAATTCGCCCTCATCTCAGCAGATATTCTGCATTTTATTTACAGATTCGCTTTGTGAAACTGGATTTCCCGTAAAAGCTTAGACCGAGTAGTGTTAATACCTGAGATTCATCCATGAGTGACGTAATATTGTTTTTTTTTTTTCACCTCTCCCCACCTCTGTCAGATAACATAAAGGACACCTGGCCTACTATTACAAAAGAACTTCCAGTATTACTTAATGTGCAGGCGTTCCCCTACAGACAATGGCATCCTCGAGAGATGTTTCTTAACTGTATTTCCCTTGATATTTCATCTTTTCACATTAAACAATTTTTATTTTGCCACTTAATCAAACGAGGAATTTTCATTAGCTGTCTTTAGGAAGTTGCGATAAGTTTCATGCATCGCCAAGGTCTTAGCGCTGAGGTCATGAGACATTCATTTTCGCAGTCACTAATACATTGTGATAGCGACAATCACAGTGTGCACTGTTATATTTCAAATATGATAATTAATTAACACACATTAAATAAGTGGAAGGTCAGTTGCTGAAACTGAGTCAGGGAATTTTATCGGAATTTTGGTAAAAGGAATAAGTATAAATGAATAATATAAATTTTCAACTGTACGAAGTCTGTTCAAAATATTCTGGGACAAAAGTGTCATTGAGTCTCCTCAGCCACCCGCAGTGCTTTGATGAATGAACACCCGTGTTTTTTTATTTATTTATTTTATTTGAGTATCCTAATGTCAAGAATTAAGGAATAATGTTTATTGGTATCCTGCATTTTAGAAGCTTGTAGGCCTCTTTCATATTACATCTAGTGTCTGTCAGCCCACAAATTCCCAGTCCATTCTGATAATCCACATTTCACAACTCCTTTGAACTTCCTCCGCTGAATCATCATCACCTCGAAAACCAGGAGATTAGGTCTTCCCAGAGTAGCCAACATGAGGTCGTAATCAAAGCTTATAGAGAGGCAAAATGATTTCTTTATATTTACATGTCGTTTTTTGCAGCATTGTAATTATCCTAGAGGTTGTATTTGTGATATCTTCGCTATATATCACCCCCTGAATTTAAAACCTAGCTACTAAAAACTCTAATATTTCTATCCTGATCAGTCGCACTTCGATGCGATGCAAATTACGCTTGTTGGGTGTCGTAAGTTGCTTAAAAAGTTTCAGATTTGGTCTCCAAAGCAAAGGTTCCAGATTATCTTAACACGAAATGCTGTAAACTTAATGTACATTACTCACAGTACTAATGCACATTAAGTTTACAGCATTTCGTGAGTGCAAGTCAAAAAATAACAATATTTTGATATCTTCATAATGATATAATCGGGATTATGAATTCTCTAGAGCGAGAGTATTTACAAATATCATTTAAAATAGTAATAATTTGGTATATTATTCGATATATTGATAACTCTCATCTTAATTTCATAAACCATTTGGCTGAACCATTTCTAGATATCACAATCATTTCGTTGTCAAATTTACTGAAGAAAATCTTGGAGATGCTGTTTTGTAAGGAGTGAATTTTGTGCCTAGTATCCTCAATAGCGAAGCTGGCACTAAACAAGAAAGAAAGGTGGAGGGGGGGGGGGGGGGGAAGGAGAAATCTGTAGATGTCAGTAACAAGTGTTGAGAACCGTTAGTTTTATTAGGCAGGGTTCGAGAATTTGAAAGTTTAGTATTTTGAGAATTTTTAAATTACTGTGACTGACCTTGCACACATCGCAAAGCTTTGGTACACTCCCCATCCAACTCAAGGCTGAATTCCAATTTAGTCTGAGCTGAAGTAGAACCCCGAGGGAAGGAAACAGAAGATAATAAAGACGCACACATACATACGCTGGTAACAGAAGAAAGGCACTCGCTTCTTGTGTATAAATCGGTAAACAGTTAAATAGCGTAAAGATGGTTAAAATGTGAAATATACGTTGTTTGGACTTAAAAACGTGAAATATATTCAGAATAACTGGACTGGTAACAAGTATTTTAGTGAATATATTGATGAAAATTAACTGTAAAGATTAGTGCGCAACATTCTATGCTTACTTGAGTCAATTAACGGATTCTAAAATAAATAATAAATAAATAAAAATAATTTCTATGAAAGAGACGCATTATATATATATATATATATATATATATAATTATCCGATTTACATCAGACTAAAAGTGAAATGCTTTATACCAACATATCAACAAGGAATATACATATATACTCGTACGTTATCATATTGCTAAAAAAAACAGGCTCCATTTCAGGCATAATTAATGTGAAATATGAGTCTGACATTCAACACACAAACGACCTATTCATGATCAAATCGATGGCAAACTGACCCACTTTTTCTTTCTTATCTGTTTACTTTTTAATGTACAGTTCGATTTTAACAACTTTTATATTTTTTCATTTATTTTTATAAACTATAGAAGTCGTATGTAGATGATAAATGTTTTTTTGCCTAGAAATTTATTAAAAGTTAGTTCTATTGCTCGTCGAGAGATGGTACTAATGTTATTAATATCTCCAACTGACTATTCGTTCGATAGGAGTTATCCGGAAATACTATTTTGGTGTCTGCGCGGTTAGCCGAGTGGGTATGCACTTCGTAACCATATGCCTAGGAAAGGAGTGTTATAGGTTCGATTCTCCTCGCCCACGTGAGGAGCTTAAGGATTTTTCTCAGCCATAGCCAAGTTAGCTAGATGTGGACTGCAGAGTTTTTTCCCCCAGTTTATCTTGGGTTTTTCCTCCCCCAAGCACGCAAATCGGCCCCGTGAACACAGGTATCTACAGAAATAGGGAGGCATAGGGCTAGCCACCTTATCCTCGGGACGGGTACGGTTTAGAAGGGCTAAGGATAGTCCCTTAACAGGCTACTAGGCCTAATACGTGAAGGGAAGAAGACTATTTTGGTGAATTTATACAAGAAAGAAATATTTGTATTATTTCCAGGCCTCCATGGAGTCGGAAGAGACTCATTGCGAAACATATACCATCATTTTTTGAAATAAGATTTTCGTCAAAGAACAACTCTGTGATGTTTCGTTTCGAAATATCAGTTAATGATTGAAATTATTATAATGTTATGAACGGAGAAATGTGAAGTCAATTTTTTTTCCCTCCGAACAACCTTTCCATTTAATGTAATCGATTCAAAACGCGCAGGCTTAAAAATAATGGTAACACCAGTCCAGTAGAGGTGAACCAGCCTGTGTTAGTATACAGTTTGGATTAGCTTGCTTTATAATGGAATGTAATATAAGCTCTCCTTGCGGCGATGTGAAAGTGCAACACCGCCGATTTCTCAGAACATATTCCAGGACTTGGTGACACACCTAAAAGATGTGTCACCAAGTCCTGGAATATGTGTGTCAGCTAAACACAAGTTTAGGTGACACACATTTGTTTATGGAGAATTTTTAACTAATGGATCACATTTCAGTATATCTTCTCCTGAACATGATATTCTGGAAAAGCGAACCCATTGAACAACCTGCTTTATATTTTCAAGATGGTCTCTCTTTTTGATACATTTATGTCCAGATGCAGTATGTGGACAGCGAGAGTTTAACAATGATCCAGTCACACAGTTTCCACTTAACAAAGTTTCACTCTGCATATCAGTTGGTGCCATCAAATTATCCATTAATATTTCCAAAGCGGTTTGTGAAGATGGTGATAATTTCTTGTATGTATTAAGATAGAAATTGACACTTTCCTAATTGGTCAAATTAATCTTATCGTCTGGAATAAAAGATTAAAGAGTTCTTTATCACACAACGAACGCTCCTAGGTGGCTTCCATCCCTTTGGGATAGAAGAAATTTAATCTCTGAGAGCTATGATCTTGACATATAGTCCTTTGAGCAGTAAAATTCATCGATCAAAAACAGTCCGGTCATCCTTAATTTACTACAGATTTTTCCAGAGGAAACCTCGCCATATCATTTTACAATAATCGATTAACCAAGATGAACCATACACTGCCTTCCAAGCATTTGGAAGGCAGTGTATGTCTATTTCTGGTCACGCCACACACACACACGTGTAGCCTTGACAAGCTCGGACATAACAGAAGTAATACACAAATATTTCATGGCCTACTAATGCAATTGTACACAACCAGCTTATATATAACCTGCTACATAGCTTTGTATTTTTCCCATTATCATAATTGCACGCTGAAATACGTCTTTGAAATACAAAACTGTAGCATACAACTTCATGTCGTTTTTTATAATTTAGATATTAATTAAAAGTGTTCGATTTATACTAAAATTAAATTAGTTCTATAGATGTTAGCTCCCGTATACAATACTAACTATCCGAAATATCGCTCAAATCCCACTACTTGGAATGATATCATACGTGTCCTACGAATGGACAACTGATTCTAATAGATGCTCAGGTGCATTCTGCTTTCCTCTGGCATTTAAAGAATTATGACGCATCTTCATTGAAACATTTCTGAGGTCTGTTTTTTTTTTTTCTCACTTTTTTTTTAAATCTCAAATACCGTCTTGGGTTACATCACTATCTTTCAAAACTAATCATTTTACGTCTCTGTTTCTTTTATTTCATTTGGATGATCCTTCTTCCGGGAAAAAAAAAAAAAAAAGGGGGAAGAAAAAAAATAAAAAAAGTTATTTTATTTAGCAGAGTTGTTTTTCGAATTGATCAGCACTGGTTGCTATGGCAATGCTGCGTGTTAAAACAAACTGAAAATATTCACTAAAGAAATTTTAATAAATCAGGAATCACTCGCTCATCCTTTCCCCCGATGCACCCTTACTCGGTGATGTGACTCAAGTCCGTTTAGTTGTGTGCCTTTGGATCAAACGCACGTTTATTGCCTTCACCTTTCTCGATATTCTCCCTTGCTGAGTAATCGCGTGACTAAGACGTGTTCGCAAAAAACCCATGTCTGTGCTTCCAGACACAATTTTTATAGCCATTTGACTGTGCACTTTTCTGATTTATGTCCGATGATTGCCGAAAACAGAGTATCCGCAAGTGGAACTAATTGTTGGAGAGTTTTAAATAGGGGTCATTTCCTCTCTTTGATTGAGACAAAATCCGCCGCCGCCCATGTCATAGATTTTGTAGAGAGCTAACGAAGAAGCGAGAATAAGAAAGAGAGACAGAGCTCTAATCGAAGTTGTTTTGCTGTTCCTGGAAAGAGTATTTAAGGACTAAAAAAATTGTTTTATATTATTTTCATATTATTTTTTTCATAAATTTGTTTATTTTTATTTATTTATTTATTTTTACTTTTTTGAAATTAGTGAAAAATGAGTTTATTGCGTTTGCCATAGAAATATAAAAATTACAAAACATTATCAAAAGCGATACCTAATACCCTAATACCCGCATAATTTTGAAGATTCAGACTTTTTGCTTTTTACTATTAAAAAAAAAAACCTTACCGAAACAGCAATAATGAAGATAGGAAGGGAGAAATTCTAGGCAGGTGGATTTATTTTGTATTTTCACCTGAACAGTGGAATAAGATGAATATCTTGCAATCCCGATATCGACAAAGTCTTATAAATACTCTTTGATAGCGCTCTTCCAGTACTGTATACAATTATAATTGATTCATGGTTTGCAGATCGTGGATTCGAATTGCCTTGTGAATGTCTGTGATACACGAATTTCTTTGGCTGCCACTATCCTGTTTATGGAAGGTCAGAAGTGGCATGAAAAATCTGCTTGTTTGTTCTCTAGAGTTTTCAGATTATCAAATCTTCAATAGACTACCTGCGGTACTAATACACTATAGGTTCACAACTATTCGTAGATGAATTCACATACAAAAAATCATTTTATCCAAAGTATAACTGTTGCATGTATACAACGTAAGCAAAATGAATCAAATAAATCTTAAGTATTTTGAGATTTTGAGAAACGCATCTAAAAAGAAAGAAGCAAGTTCGGAAAGATCTCTAGACTAACAGAAGCAAATGTGTGTGTGTGTGTGTGTGTGTGTGTGTGTGTGTGTGTGTGTGTGTGTGTGTGTGTGTATTTAGCACTTATTTACTTCTTATTTATTATACATTACAGTAAATCAATTTTTAGCAAATTCTTTTACTAGAAATATAAGTTTCTTATAAATTATAAATATTGTGCGCATTTCAATTCCTGTTATGTGTTCTAGCATAAAAGTAAATAAATAGATCAAAATTAAATATGTAATTTCAGATATATTTGTGTGTGCGCGCGCGCGCTTGTTATTTCCAAACGTGTAATTAAAATGTAGTAAAATTCAATTTTTTTTTTTTTCATTTCCAAATAACAACGTTATAGACAACTCTCAATAGAGACTGCTCTCTCTCTCTCTCTCTCTCTCTCTCTCTCTCTCTCTCTCTCTCTCTCTCATCGTGGTTTAATGGTTAGAGATGAGAAGAAGAAAGTGTATTCACATTCAAGGTTTTTATTTCCATTATCAAACAATATTTAAGATTTTAAAACCACTGAAATTGGTCTATAAGAATGAGAGTTACAAGAATGAGAATTCGTTCTCATTCTTGTAACTTAACTAGTAGACGCTTAAGCATGTATTTTTATTTCTTTGGTTAATCTAAGCTCCCTTTGCGCACGCACCCGCACACAGTCATTAGCGTTCCGGCTGAGTTAATGACCAGACTTGCTTCAAGTGAAGCGGACATTCGAGGCCAGTTGACAGTAATGCGATGATTCCCGGTATTACAGAAAGTATCTTCCAGTAAACAACCAGATATCTCTCTTTTGATCATATCTGCTCTGCTGCTGGCTAAACGTTATACTCAGAGATCAATTGTAGGATCGCCGGTAGCTTTTTTTCAAGTGTGAGAAATATAATTTCCTAATTTGGAACTGCAGTGTTAAAATTGCGTAAAGATTTCTGTTTCATTTAATCTATATTTGTAGAATGTATTTATTTGTTGACAGTTTGTGAGAGATGAGATTTCATGCATGCAGCGTTGATGCACGTAGTTTATTTTCTCTCCGAAACAAAAACGTACACTTTACTTATATACTTCAGTATGTTAAATAGTTTGAAATATTTTCTGAAATTCTAAAAACACAAAATTTAAAAAGTTCATATTTTAATATCATATTTTGACAATAACTCTCAAACAGTTTTATTTCATTTGATGCCGAAATATCTAGTTTTAGTTCTTTAAAAAAAACTCTAATTTATTTTTCTCTGCTCCGTTGACAGTTAGGCTTAAAGAGATAATACACATCTTCATCTCGCATCTGTGTGAAATTTTCTGAATGTAAAGATGGTAAATAACTAACCAGGTGCAAGACTTGGTCAGAGCTGAGACTATATATAATTAAAAGTGTTGAGCTATACTTTTTTCTTTAAATGACCGCCTAACATAAGCATAAATTCGAGGTAATCAATTTAGGCTAAAGCATCGGACCACAAATTCAATGTATGCATAATACTTACGCCTTATAAATAAAAATGTCATCTCTGTTATCTCCTGGAGAAAAAAAAAAGCATAATTACACACGAAAATACACTGAATTATGTATGTCATCCATTCTAGTTTACATTTCTATGCTTCGTTCATGTTATTCTTTTTTTATTTGAAAAATTACCAGTTGATTTGGTATAATTGACAAAATCTTTTCGTGGTTAGATTTCTTATGTTTAGATTTTTTTTTTAAGTTTAGAAATGCTTAGTTTATCCCTCAGTCCTTCATTTAAACGTGTGTAGGCTATAACGTAAGTCTACCAAAGAAGTGTTTGATGAATGTTGTATTAAGGATAAAAAATTTCTCGAGCTATTTCAGTTTTGGTTTTTAAATTATTCACGGTGGTGTGAAATTATATTCCAACAGCTCAATCGTAAAAATAGAAGTAGTTCAGTTGCTCTGATAATGAGAGCATTTTTCAAGAAAACGGTTTGATACTGGGTATTCATTGAGTTGATAACTAGATTCATATAGAAATTTGGTGGCAGTACAGTCGCAGTGTGTTATAAATAGGATAGTTGTTGGAGATTGAATTAAAAGATGATGATGATGTTATAAGTCGTGTGTTTCTCATAACTTAAGAAGTGAGTACGGAGACATTTGTGTGAAAAGGCGAGGAGGGGGGGGGAGAGATGAAAATGGCAGAACATCTTTGTTACCATTTATATCAGAATATGTTTATACTTGTTTAGTTTACTTTTCAGCTTGTATAATTTATTTTTAGATTTGTAACAAATCTGCGTTTCTTTGACAGGACATTTTTTTCACAGGAACGTTTTAGCTGGTGACAGTTCTTGCAATGCATTTGTAAATGTGGTTTATGTTCTTCAATCAAATTTCCATTCTTCTTATTTCTTCTCATCGCTGCCTTACTTGGTAAGGCAGTGATGAAATTTGGTGAGGCATTGATAAGACTTACCAAGTAATCAGTCAGCGATCTATAACTTGGTTAGACGTCCTTTTTTTTTTTTTTATCACAGTTCCATCTGCAGAAGATTGAAAACTACAGCACATTTAATACAGAGAGGAAAATGAATGATTAGATGATTTTGGAACTTTGCTGTAGTGATAAAACTTCGTACTCTTTCAAACGACCAATAAGCAGAGTGGTGATCTCCTTAAATAGTTATTATAGTTTAATTATAATTATATTTACGAATTATTGAGATTCATAAGAAATAATTTCAATTATAACAGCCAGCTTCATGATTGCAGTAACGTTAAGAAAGAAAGAAAAGAAAAGAAAAAATATAATGAAAGCGTAAGATAGCCTTCTACGTCTCGAAGGAAACTCTATAGTAGCTGGCAGTATAAAAATATCTTGAGATGTCTAAAAATTGCTTTCGGAAAGAACCAACATTGTAGAGAACTGATGCAGCACAGTAGTGTTTTAGCGAACATGCCATTGTTTGTATACCGGACATCTTCCGAATTAACCTTACTTACTACTACTTCTTTTTTTTTTTTCCAGGAAATGAAGTCACACATAGGAAGGTTGAGATTTCCAATAGAAGAAATGATAAAGTTGCGATGTATGCTATTCTAGAGGTTGCAATAACGTGACTTAGACTGCACGTAGTGAAAAACGTGAGTGCTGAATGGAAGTGTGACAGTGGCGCTCAGTGGCTGCTTTGATTCATCATTCTTTCTTGCTGATTTGATTCGATTCGTGTCTCATTTCTGTCATTTTCCTGCATTTTACATTTTCGTCTCAATCAAGTCTAGCACTTTCAAATACTGTGTCATCATTTCCTTTAAAAATGCATACCGCGAGTATATTTTTAAATACTCTTTTAAAACATAAACATTTTAATAAGAGTATACTTTTAGTCTTACGTTAGAACACAGGGATGCCTTAATGCCCAACCATAAAAAATTTGATATTTCTTGTCAATTGTTCACAATAGAAGCCACATAAAAAAATTCAGAAAATCATCAGCATTAAAAATACAGCATTTAAAGGGCACCGCAATAATAAGCTTGAGAAATATTTTGCCGAAAGTTTTTGAGTTAAAAAAATAGTGCATGATGATAATTTACACAGCGACATAGCGAGAAACTACAGTTACTCCTAATTTCAAAGATATCCATTTGAGCTTCACTGCTGCTTTAAACAATTGTAACACTGACCCACCCCCCCCCCCCCCCACCCCCCCCCCCCCCCACCCCCCCCCCCCCCCACCCCCCCCCCCCCCCACCCCCCCCCCCCCCCACCCCCCCCCCCCCCCACCCCCCCCCCCCCCCACCCCCCCCCCCCCCCACCCCCCCCCCCCCCCACCCCCCCCCCCCCCCACCCCCCCCCCCCCCCACCCCCCCCCCCCCCCACCCCCCCCCCCCCCCACCCCCCCCCCCCCCCACCCCCCCCCCCCCCCACCCCCCCCCCCCCCCACCCCCCCCCCCCCCCACCCCCCCCCCCCCCCACCCCCCCCCCCCCCCACCCCCCCCCCCCCCCACCCCCCCCCCCCCCCACCCCCCCCCCCCCCCACCCCCCCCCCCCCCCACCCCCCCCCCCCCCCACCCCCCCCCCCCCCCACCCCCCCCCCCCCCCACCCCCCCCCCCCCCCACCCCCCCCCCCCCCCACCCCCCCCCCCCCCCACCCCCCCCCCCCCCCACCCCCCCCCCCCCCCAAATCATCCTTTCCATTCAAAACAACAACGTCACTTATTTACAAATAACAAATGACATTTATTTACAAATAACAAATGACGACATTTATTTACAAATAACAAATGACGTCACTTATCTACATCTGAAAACAACACCCACCCACCTCACCATTCCTTATCTTATCTTGATCTTCATCTTGTCAGAACTGCACCACCAATCACAACACGAATCCTTATCTCTACCATCACCCATAATCCCATACGCGAACCAAAACACAACAACAGAAGCCAGTGACACATATCCCCACACGGAAATTCCAAACATTCCACACCCGTGAAGCCAATCACGTCACGATTCCTTATCTTATCTTGATCTTGATCTTGTCACTAGTGGCCGCCCTACTAGTATGGTACATAATTTGTTCAAAGTCTCCATCCCATACACGATCAAATGCCTTGGAAATATCGAGAACGACCGCATGAGTTTCTTCAAATCAAGGTTTGTATTCGGTTTTATTACTGCAGTAGATTAATTAATTACTTTGTGCTGTTTGACGGTTTAGTTGTTAAGTTTCAAGTTCTAAATCGTGTCATTTTAGTGCTAAGATCGACTTACGTGTTTAAGCAGAAACTAATGCCAGCAGTCTATAGTATCAGCGGTAAGTTACGCATCACAGTTCCAAATTATGAAGTCAGTTTACAGCTATATTCTTATTAGATCAAATGTGACCTTTAACAGAAGAGCATGTTTCTTTCAGTATTATTTGTGTTTATGAGAGAGAGTAGCTTGTCGTGTTCGCTGCATTTGTCTCAGACATCTACAACGCTAAATATATAAATATGATAATGACAATTTTAACTGTCATGAGCGTTAGGTTAGTGAGTGAGTAAAACAGAAATTTGAAACATGATTATCTAACCTCTGTAAAGTTTCAATTCTTAAAAGAAAACGAAAGAAATGATATTTTGGTCTCGCCTACGTCCTAGTGAGCAAAAAAGTACTTTGTCTTGAAAATTTTCTACTAATTTTCGTTAGAAACTAACTACATATATGGTGCAACTGAAGAACCGTACTCCTTACCTAGGATTTCAATTCGAATTCTGCTCAAAGATGATAATTTTAAATTGAGACTGAGTTATCAGTTCTGGGACGAAAATAAGGTTTCTCTCCGACACAATCTGCTAGTGAAGACGTGCAGCTGATAAACATAATAACTTACCTGACCACAAGATTATGGCAGTCATAATCTGGATAATATGCTAGTTATCTCCTTGTAATGTTATATCATGAAAAACTGAACTGAGTTACTTGATAAAATTGTAACAAAATTAATATGTCGAAGGCTGTTCATAACATTATTAAAAACGTCTATCGTATATCACCTTCCAGGTCCAGTTATTTCGGTAAGTGATATTTGTATTCAGAATTAGTGGGATAACATTAGCTAAATAATATTTTATTCAATTCCGTTCATCATGGGCAATGTTTCCTCTAAGCTGTGCAAATCAAAAAAAAAAAAAAAAGGGAGGGGAAAGCGCACGTGCTTAGTAACTGCGCAAACAAAATTTTTGCTTTCAGAATTTCTAATTTAGTCAAAAATTTTAAACATATAAAAATGAATGTGCACAGTGATGATGTGATCAGTCATACTTGTCACTTATGTTATTTAATAATTTCTACACTGTCTTCACTCCAATATTATTTTGACCCATTCCAACTTAATACACTCTAATTAGTTACTTTTAGCCTGCATCATATGGACGAACTGATGCTGACGTCAGCAAGTTGCAGAGCTATATTTGTTTAGAGGGTCTCCTGTCTAAACAGTAGCCACTTGAACCTGTGCAAAGGATGATGGATTTTTGTAGCTATGTTACCGCTAAAGTGCGAAAACCGTTAATGTGCACATTACCTAGCTAATCTGCAGATTAACTGATTTGCTCCGTTAACGTGCGGAATCAAAGAGTTTTCCGCATTTTACCTAGGTAATGTGCACATTAACGGCTTCCGTATCGTTAAAGTTCAAAAGTTTGTTTCTCTCATTTCCTTTCCCTACTCCTTCCCCCCTCTCCCTCCACTTTTAGTTTGGTTTTTTAATAAGTAAACATAATTTTATCATATGTTTTTTTTCTTAATTGTAATAATATTTTAAACCGTTTGATTCCTTGTATTATATTAATTGATTGATGATTGATTCTATCAACTAATTTGTTGAATGTTTGATTGTATTAACTTGATTCTTTAGATATCAAAAAATAAATAAATAACATTATCTTAATTTAAACATACAGAAACGTTGCTGTTGTTCCAGCAAAGATATTATTTTCACTTTAACGAGTGCCTAGTAGGTAATGTGCAGATTACCTAGGTAATTTTCAGATTACCTAGGTAATTTGAGAAATGAAACAATTTTCGGCACATTAACGGATCACCGTAGTTAATCTGCACTATTAATACCTAGATGATCTGCAGAATAACTGATTTCTGCACTTTAGCGGTAACAGCTACATAGATTTCAGCGAATTAATTTAGTACTCGCAATTTTACAGGCTACAGCTAAACGACAAAAAGGGTAACATTAATACGAGAACTATTATATTGGTAGTTTTAGTGAATTAAACTCTCAAAAATATCACTGTGGAAATTAAAGCAGAAAATAACTGCAAATTCGTTTAAATTTGAGTGGCTGCACAAATGTGTTGAAACGGCAAAGCAAAGAACAACATGCACAGCCTACGGCAACACTAAAGAGCAAAGGCATTTGGTGTCTGACAGTGGAAACATGAGCACAAAATGCTTTTCATCCGCTAACAAAAAATTAGAGGGAATATTGGTCATCTTACTCTTTGTAATCTTAACCCCCAACTCCTTAAGACTAAGTTTTTATGTAATTATTGCCATTGTGTCTCAATAGGCCTATAACTTTAGTCATATTGTCAGTGGCATCCGTATAACGGAATGCTAATAAATTTGGGACAGTACATTTTTTTTACTTCAAATTTAAGTTTTTCGAAAAAAAAAAAAATTGGTTACTTTTTGAGAATGAAATGCTGACAAGTCCAGCATTTCATTCTCATTCGCCTTTGTGTTTGGTTCTTGTAGGAGATTCCTCGGTTGTAGATATCCCTGATGGCGCAGCGCATTGATTAGCCGTTTCAGTTTATGAGAATGAACCTTCGTTTTATCTAATGCAACTGTGCGATATAATGAAGCATACAACTGTGTGTGTGTGTGTGAGAGAGAGAGAGAGAGAGAGAGAGAGAGAGCAGAGCAGTGACATTTTTAAATAGTGACAGATCAGAAGTCTGTCTTTTTTTTTTATTGATGTGAATCCTCCTGTGAAAAGCCGTACCTTCTGTAGATGGGATTCACATACAAGCAGCCCGCAATGAAATTCATCTTCTATCTTAAAGGCATATACCAATATCAATGCCAAAGCGGGATTCGAATGTACGTTCGATGAGTAGAAGTGCTATCACTGCGGCCGCCCCACAAAGGTTTTTAACTTCACTAACTAGCTATGTGCTCTGCTTGGAAAGAAGCCAACGGGCACACTGGGAGCAACAAAGAGTCATGTTGTCCACCTTAGTAAGATGTGGGACCTCCTTTCGCTGCGATGATTGCAGCAATCCTACGGGACATACTTTCCAGAAGCGTACGATAGTAATCAGTGGGAATTTTGGCTCATTCTTTCTATAAGCATGTAATGAGGTCCTGGACTGCTGCAGGGTGGGCATCCCTTGACTTCATCCGACACTTCAGCTCATCCCACAGATGTTCGCTAGGATTGAGATCAGGGCTCTGTGGAGGCCAGTCAAGTGTGGTGACGTTTATGTTCACAAACCACGAAGTTACAGCAGCAGTCTCATAATATGCATTATCTTGCTGAAAGAGATAACAATCAGTCCGTAGAAATGCCACAAAGTAGGCGGCACCGCATTGTCCAGGATGTTGAGATACCTCTCGGAATTCAGTGTTCATGGCACCACAGGCAGAGGTCCGAGGCCAAACCAGGAAACACAGGACGACACATTTACACTCCCACCTCCGAATTTTATAGTTGGGTTATGCATTCTAGTAAGAGACGCTTACCGGGTATCCGCCACACCCATACCAATCCATCTTCTCGGTAGAGGATGTAGTGTGATTCGTCATTCCATAACAAAGCTTTTCAAGCTTTTATGTCCCACCGTACAAGCTCCTACTGGAAACGACGCTTCATGTTGGTTCGGGTAAAGCGGGGCTTGCATATTGCGGTGTACCATGGAAACCGTGTTGTGAGCCTCGGTTCTGGATACTTTTGTGCAGATTGGTGTTCTAGTCGACCGGAATACTGCATTCAACGTGTCAGCCGATTAATGGTTTTTGCATTATTTTTTTTTAAATCCTTCGTAGCATCCTACGGTCGCGTACGGTGAGTGTGGTGTATCGTCCACTGCGAGTAGCACCTGTAATTGATTTCCTGCGCTTCCATTTCAATATAGTATCACTGAATGTTGAGCTGGGATGGCCTAATTTGACAATTTGTCGAACAGATAGGCCTGAAACATGGCATTCTATCACGATGCCTCTTTCAAACTCTGTCAGTTCTCTTCTTGCAGCCATTTCACCATTTCAGGACACAGTTGCACTGATTTTGGAGCATCATATTCCTCCAATTTATACCGGCTACAAACAGGCGACTCGTTATATGGCAATGCGCACCTTGCCTATGTGTACCTTGACTTCTTTCCAAGCAGTGTATGTTAACTGACATTTTCATTTATTTTAAGGCAGTCACTTAAAAATCTTGGTCAGCGACTGCTTTGCAAACATCCACTTTATTCAAAATTCCAATTTCATATTTTTCGAGCCTGTGTAGCTCAGTGGATGTGGCGTTTGCACACCACCGCGCTTGGCCGCACGAAGGAAGTCTTGGTTTCGAGTCTAGTCAGCGACTAGAGGAAATTTTTCTAAGCCTTTTTTCGACCGGTTCCCGAGTTAGTCGATCTCTGGCACGGGCAAGCAGGTTTTTCCTCCCGGAAACTCGGGTTTTTCGTCCTGTAAACTCAAGAAAATCGACCGTAGAACCCACATTATTTCAGACATTAAATATATTGTGGTAGGGTTAGGGACCATTTGATGGCGGCACATTTGAGCCGTCTCTCTTCACTGCGTACCGCTTAATTAGTGATAGCCTTGGGCCATCTGTCTCTGATTGGATACCAGTGGAGATTGAACTGCCCACTCAGTCTCCAAAAGTTAGATAGGGCTAAATGGCCTCGCCTACTCCCGTATAAACGGGAATAAAAAGGCGTTAGCTGATTTTTTTTTTTTTTTTTTTTAAATAGGGATGTTTATGGCTTGAAAAGTTTTTAAAATTGTTTTTAAACATTACAAATATCTTCAGATACTTAATGTTTTGACTCATATCATAGCTAGAGCTGGCAAGATTGGTGGAAACATAATTCAAAAGTAATCCTGAGCTGTGGATTCGAGGTGCTTGGTGAGACATCTGGAAAGATTAGAGAGCAGAAGGAGGGTTGGTGGTGGAATAATAATGTACAAGTGGCAGTGACAGCTAAGAGGAAGGCAAAGCAAAAGTGGGATGAGTCAAGAGTGGAAGAGAACAGAGAGGTGTACATAGAGAGAAAGCAAGAAGCCAAGATAGTTGTGGAACTGGCGAAGGCCATGGCATATCAAGCTCTGCATGATCAATTAGAAACAAAGGAAGGACAGAGAAAAATTTACCAACTAGCGAAATGTGGAAATAAAGCAGCAAATGACATCTTACATGTGAGGCAGATCAAAGACGCTGAAGGAAGAGTATTATGGAGGGATGTGGACATAAGAAACAGATCGAGAATATACTCTGAGGGACAATTGAATGAGGAAAATGCAAGGACTCACAGAGAAGATGGGAAGCCTTCTGAGGGGATGGTGCAGAACATCAATAGAGTGGAAGTGATGGAGGCCATGAAGCGGATGAGGAATGGAAAATCGGTGGGCCCCGACAGGATTCCAGTGGAGGCATGGAAGGCACTGGGGGAAGAGGAAATTGACCTGCTGTGGGACCTGTTCATGAAAGTTTTCCAACAGGAAAATATACCCGAGGAATGGAGGGAGAGTACTCTTGTCCCCATCTACAATGGTAAAGGGAATACACAAGACTGTAAAAATTGCAGAGGAATAAAGTTGATGTCCCATATAATGAAAATCCTAGAAAGAGTTCTTGATGGAAGATTGAGAAAGGAAGTGGAGATTGCAAAGGAACAATTTGGCTTCATGCCTGGTAGATCAACAACAGATGCTATCTTTGGGTTACAGCAGATGATGGAAAAGTTTCGAGAGAAATAACAAGAGCTACATCTGGCATTTATTGATCTGGAGAAAGCATATGATAGAGTGCCAAGGCAAGAAGTCTGGAGGTGTCTGAAGGAGAAGAAAGTTCCGGAGAAATATGTCAAGTTGGTGCGGGAGATGTACAGAAATGTGAAAACAAGTTTTCGGACCTGTCTGGGACAGACAGAAAGTTTTCAAGTAACAGTTGGATTGCATCAAGGGTCAGCATTAAGTCCGTTTCTGTTTACCATTGTGATGGAGGTGGTGACGGAGGAAGTGAGAGAAGATGCGCCTTGGACAATGTTGTATGCAGATGACATCTTGCTGTGTGCAGATTCAAGAGAAGAAGTGCGAACTAAACTGGAAAAACGGAGAAAAGTACTGGAAGAGAGAGGTATGAGACGGAGCAGAAGTAAGACCGAGTATATGTGTTGCACAGTGGGCGGCGGCCAGGAGACAGATCTGGAGCTGGAAGGAAATATCAGGAAGGTGAGGGACTTTAGACACTTAGGTTCAACAGTGGAAGAAGAAGATAAAGGACCAGAGAAGGAAGTGGGATGCAGGATACAAGCGGGTTGGAGGAACTGGAGGGAGATGGCTGGAGTGTTATGCGATAAGAGGGTGCTGATCAATCTGAAAGGCAAAATCTATAGGACAGTAGTGAGGCCAGCTATGACGTATGCTATAGAAACTGTGGCCGTGAGGAAAAATAACATCAGCAGGATGGAAGTAGCAGAGATGAGAATGCTTAGGTGGATGTGCGGTGTGACCAGAAAGGATCGTTTGAGAAATGACTATGTGAGGGGAACAGTGAAAGTTACGAACTTAGGAGCGAAGATACAGGGGGCAAGGTTGAGATGTTTTGGTCACGTGATGAGGAGGGAGGACGAATATGTGGGAAGAAGGGTCATGCAGATGGATGTGCAAGGAAGGAGGAAGCGTGGACGGCCAAAGAAGAGATGGAGGGAGCTGGTAGAAGAGGACTTGAGGATGAAGAACTTGGATGTGGTGACAGCCCAAGACAGGAGGATGTGGAGGAGACTCATCATCAACAGTGACGCCACTTAAGTGGGAGAAGCTGCAGAAGAAGAAGAATATATTTTAATGTTTTTCCATCCAAGTAAGCTGAACAATTCTCATCTGTGGTTATTGAAATAGATTTGTCTTTTATTCTAAAACACATGACCTGAAACTCTTTGTTGAACAAAGTATCTGTTTTGAAGTTTCCGAAAAATGCATTCTTCGTCCCGTGAAATTATTTTACACTTTTTTACATTACTTTTATATATTTTACATTTATTTTACACGAGAAAGAGATTAAATGTTTTTTGGACCATATCTTTTAAAAGTACTTTTATAAGATCTAGAATACTCTACAGAAAATTCTAGATCTTATAAAAATACTTTCTAAAAGATATG